>NC_060151.1:32366515-32376509 GCF_021292245.1 Micropterus dolomieu
CCTCCAGGGGGCTTCCAATGGGTTATTATAGTTTCCAGGGGCCTGGAAACACCTCCAGGTGGCTTCCAATGGGTTATTATAGTTTCCAGGGGCCTGGAAACACCTCCAGGGGGCTTCATATAGGTTATTATAGTTTCCAGGGGCGCTTCCAATGGGTTATTATAGTTTCCAGGGGCCTGGAAACACCTCCAGGGGGGCTTCCAATGGGTTATTATAGTTTCCAGGGGCCTGGAAACACCTCCAGGGGGCTTCATATAGGTTATTATAGTTTCCAGGGGTCCTGGAAATACCTCCAGGGGGCTTCATATAGGTTATTACAGTTTCCAGGGGTCCTGGAAACACCTCCAGGGGGCTTTACACTGATTTAGAGGTATCCTGGAATGTCTTGAATGAGTTCCTGGGAGATTGAGAGGGCTCCTTTAGACATGCTAGGAGTCCTTGAAGGCATTCCAGGATCCCTATAAGACTCCCGGGGTCCCTCAAGACATGGCAGGATCCTTGAATGAGTTCCAGGATGCTTTAGAAGAAGTCCTGGAGTCCTTGAAAGCGTTCCATGGTTCCTTGAAGTATTTCCAGGCTGTGTCTCCTGTGTGTCTCAGGGACCTGGTCCTGTCCTGCCACCTGAAGCCTCTGGAGAAGAAGGACAAAGACGGATCTCCACGGAGACAGCCCTGGAACCCTGTCGCCCCGAGCAACCGCTGACCTGTGGTCGCCCCGAGCAACACCTTCACTGTTTTTAATACTTTTACTGTGAAAACCACGTATCTCCACTAAACCACATGTCTGAGATCAGCCAGAAGGTGTTTGGAGATACGTGGTTTTCACTCTGCAGCGCATGACCTCGTTTAATAAAAACTGTGATGACATCATGACGGACTAACGTCTTTAAATCATCCAAACTAACACATGAAACATGATTATCAGAAAACAGGCCGGTTCCTGCTGGTCTGTCAAGGATCAGGTCTGTGAAGGGTCAGGTCTGTCAAGGATCAGGTCTGTGAAGGGTCAGGTCTGTGAAGGATCAGGTCTGTGCAAGGATCAGGTCTGTCAAGGATCAGGTCTGTCAAGGATCAGGTCTTTGAAGGGTCAGGTCTGTGAAGGGTCAGGTCTGTCAAGGATCAGGTCTGTGAAGGGTCAGGTCTGTCAAGGATCAGGTCTGTGAAGGGTCAGGTCTGTGAAGGGTCAGGTCTGTCAAGGATCAGGTCTGTGAAGGGTCAGGTCTGTGAAGGATCAGGTCTGTCAAGGATCAGGTCTGTGAAGGGTCAGGTCTGTAAAGGATCAGGTCTGTCAAGGATCAGGTCTGTCAAGGATCAGGTCTGTGAAGGATCAGGTCTGTGAAGGATCAGGTCTGTGAAGGATCAGGTAAAGGATCAGATCAGGTAAAGGATCAGGTCTGTGAAGGATCAGGTACAGACCCAGAGTCCGCTCCCACAGACTGCATTCAGATTCTGTCCCGCTGTTTGTGTAAACTCAGCTGTGACCAGCAGATGGAGCCGACGAGCTTTAAACTTCAGGGGAGACCTTCAACCCAGAGAACTGGAGATTAAAATGAGGTAGGCAGGTTTATTGTCACAATATAACACGTTCGAGAGTGAAATTTGAGTTTTGTAGCTCCCTTCTGCTGCACAGCAGACACATTAATACAGAATCATTAATAAAAATGGTAACATTATAAACTATGATGAGTGGAGCAGAGCTGAGGAGGAACCAGAGTTTAAGAGTCTGATAGTTAAAGCTGCTCCGCAGTCTGGAGGTGCAGCAGCAGAAACTTCTAGATCTCTTCCCAGCATGCAGCAGGGTGAACAGGCTGTGGCCTGTAACTTGGCGTGAGAATGTTCTTCTTCTTAAGCTTCCTCAATGGCTCTGATGTATTTTATAATTATTAGCTGTTATAATTGGTCGTTATTTAAATGGAGTCTTGTGTGTGTTAATAGTACTCTGTGTAATACACATACAAGTACACAGGTGTGTTTTTATGTCTTCTACATGTTTGTAAACGTGGCGTTTGAGCGTTACTGATCTCCAGCAGGCGTCGGCGTGTTCTGCTCAGTTTGAGTCATAAAGTTTCAACATTTAGAAGTTTTCACTTCAGCTCTTAATAAAGTTTTTCTCTCTGATGTGAAACAGGAAGTGGTTTGAGCTGAGCAGGTTCACACACAGAGCAGGAAGCAGGACGGAGGTCTCACTCTGAGCCTTTTTATGGAGACTGAAACCTCTTACGCTCCTGCTGCTTGGTCCTGGGGAGGTCCTGGAGTCCATCAAGGACCTGCAGGATCCTTTAGAGGGCTCCAGAGATCCATGAAAGGGATCCTTGAAATGTGTCCTGTTGTTCTCTGTAAGGACCCAAGGACCTATTTCAAGGACTCATGTAATGCTTTTAAGCACCCTGCCCTGACAATCACCCAGCTCATTAAAGGAGACCTGGAGCCTTCCCAGTCAGCCTTGAATCTTTGGCCTTGACCACTTGAAACCCAGTAAGTCTGGAAGGAACCCAGGACCAATTTCAAGGACCTTTGAAGTGCTTTCTAGACCTCCTGGAGTCTCCTGTAAAAGAAAATGTCAGGAATTATTGTGATTGTTTTAATACTCTCTAGAGATATCAGGGTCCTTGAAACATGTCCTTCCACATTTCCAGAGGTCCTATAAAGAGTTTCCAGGACTCTAACGAGGGCTCTCTGAATCCCTTAAGAGATCCAATGGTTGTTCCAAGAACCCTTGAAATTGTTAAGAGTTGGGAGTTAAGAGTTTCATCATCCTTGTGAGGGCTGATTTTGCCCTTCACAATAATCCAGGAGTCCTTGAATTGAGTCAAGATGTCTCAGTGTCCTTGTCTTAAGGGAGTTCCAGGATCACCCTGCGATCCTTACAGAAGTTTCCAGGATGTGAGCTTGAGATTGGCCGGGTCTGTGAAAGAGGTTCAGAGTGAGTCCTCTTCAGGAGCAGAGAGGATCTTTGGCTGCATGGTGATGAGAGAGAGAGAGAGAGAGAGAGAGAGACCGGGACCAGCAGAGGACGGACCCCCTTCAGACCTCCATCAGAGTCCTTGAGGATCACTTCTCGCCGGTGAGTCTGAAACTTTCGTCTCTTCTTCTTAAATCGATTAACGAGATAAAAACGCAGCAGGGTTTTAAAACCACCTCAGGGACGAGGATCTGAGTTAGACCTGAACCAGAATTCAGGTTTCCTGTTTGTTCTACTGCAGTACTTTACCACAGGAACAAGTATTCACATCGTTTACTTCATACCACATTACATAAATACAGAAGTATCATCAGCTGAATGTACGTGTAAGTTTGGAGCCTGTCAGAGTTAAAGTACTCGTATTATATTATGTAGTATTATTAAATTAGTATTATTACAGGATCAGAAATACTTTATTGATCCCAAAAATGAAATTATTTGTTACAGTTGCTCACTTTGCACAAAATATACAAATGAAGGAGTTTGGATAGTAAAGTATTTTATAGTATTAACAGAAATGATAAATAGTAGAGGTGAATGAAATACTAATAGTAATATAGAGTACTGGTAGATTGATGTGGGTATGACCCTTAAAAACTGCAGTATAGGGACCGAGTAACCAAAGTATTTTTGTGTACTTTAACTGAAATACAGTTTCATTTATATTTTTATTTTGTCTGTAAATAAACTGACACTGTCACAGTAGAAATACTCAAGTACTGCAAATTTGTACTTAAAGACAGAACCTGATAAATACTTTGCACTACCACAGATAGTACTTCTTCTTTAACTGAAACTTAGAGTAAGTTTGACGAAGGAAACTGAAAATATGTCAGAGTGAGACGTCTGATTCTGACAGGAGGACAAGTACTTGGGTCCTGGATTCTTTTCAAGGGTTCATGGGTCATTCCAGGGTCCTTGAGCAGAGGCCTGGGTGCAGCTAGAGATGTCAGTGAAGAGCTTCAGGATGCTCAGCAGGGCTTTTGAGGTCCTTGGAAACATCAGTATCATCATATCAAAGACATTCCAGGGGTCTATCAGGGGTTTTAAAGGTCACTGAGATGCTCCTGGGATCCCTCAAGAGATTTAAGGATTCTGTAACAGAGGGGTCCTTGAAAGAGTTTTGTGGGCTCCTGGAAATCCTTAATGTGGTTCCATTGAAAGTGTTCCAAGGTGCTTGAGAATGCTTCAGTGGCCTCCTGGGGTCCTTGACAAGGCCCTAGGAGTCCTTGTAGAGATTACAGAGATTCTATTTCCTCTGAACGTTCTCCTCCCTCTGAACGTTCGCCTCCCTCTAAACGTTCTCCTCCCTCTAAATGTTCTCCTCCCTCTGAACATTCAGTTTCCACTGAACGTTCTCCTCCCTCTGTGAACGTTCTCTTCCCTCTGACCGTTCTCCTCCCTCTGTGAACGTTCTCCTCCCTCTAAACGTTCTCCTCCCTCTAAACGTTCTCCTCCCTCTGAACATTCAGTTTCCACTGAACGTTCTCCTCCCTCTGTGAACGTTCTCTTCCCTCTGACCGTTCTCCTCCCTCTGAACGTTCTCCTCCCTATGTGAACGTTCTCCTCCTTCTAAGCGTTCTCTTCCCTCTAAACGTTCTCCTCCCTCTGTGAACGTTCTCCTCCCTCTGTGAACGTTCTCCTCCCTCTGAACTTTCTCTTCCCTCTAAACGTTCTCCTCCCTCTAAGCGTTCTCTTCCCTCTGAACTTTCTCTTCCCTCTGAACGTTCTCCTCCCTATGTGAACGTTCTCCCCCCTCTGAACGTTCTCCTCCCTATGTGAATGTTCTCCTCCTTCTAAGCGTTCTCTTCCCTCTAAACGTTCTCCTCCCTCTAAGCGTTCTCTTCCCTCTGAACTTTCTCTTCCCTCTAAACGTTCTCCTCCCTCTAAGCGTTCTCTTCCCTCTGAACTTTCTCTTCCCTCTAAACATTCTCCTCCCTCTAAGCGTTCTCTTCCCTCTGAACTTTCTCTTCCCTCTAAACGTTCTCCTCCCTCTAAGCGTTCTCTTCCCTCTGAATGTTCTCTTCCCTCTGAACGTTCTCCTCCCTCTGAATCAGCCATGAAGGAACAGAACGGTGAAGAGGAGGTCTTGAAGATAATGAAGGAAGCGCCAAACGCCAGAAAGGCTCTGCTGGAGAACTACGACAACCTGCTGAAGGTGGCCGATTACTGCTACAACAACTACATAGAGGTTAGTATTATGAGTAATACTACTACATGCAGGTTAGTACTACTGCTACAACAAGTACATACAGGTTCGTACAGCGAGTACTACAACTACACATTAGTACAACTGCTACAACAATACATACAGGTTAATACTACTATAACATGTCTCCACTGTTTTCAGTCTTTATGCTAAGCTGAGCTAGCATGTCTCCACTGTTTTCAGTCTTTATGCTAAGCTAAGATAACATGTCTCCAATGTTTTCAGTCTTTATGCTAAGCTAAGATAGCATGTCTCCACTGTTTTCAGTCTTTATGCTAAGCTAAGATAGCATGTCTCCACTGTTTTCAGTCTTTATGCTAAGCTAAGATAACATGTCTCCACTGTTTTCAGTCTTTATGCTAAGCTAAGATAACATGTCTCCAATGTTTTCAGTCTTTATGCTAAGCTAAGCTAGCATGTCTCCAATGTTTTCAGTCTTTATGCTAAGCTAAGCTAGCATGTCTCCACTGTTTTCAGTCTTTATGCTAAGCTAAGCTAGCATGTCTCCACTGTTTTCAGTCTTTATGCTAAGCTAAGATAACATGTCTCCAATGTTTTCAGTCTTTATGCTAAGCTAAGCTAGCATGTCTCCAATGTTTTCAGTCTTTATGCTAAGCTAAGCTAGCATGTCTCCACTGTTTTCAGTCTTTATGCTAAGCTAAGCTAGCATGTCTCCACTGTTTTCAGTCTTTATGCTAAGCTGAGCTAGCATGTCTCCAATGTTTTCAGTCTTTATGCTAAGCTGAGCTAGCATGTCTCCACTGTTTTCAGTCTTTATGCTAAGCTGAGCTAGCATGTCTCCACTGTTTTCAGTCTTTATGCTAAGCTGAGCTAGCATGTCTCCAATTTCTTCAGTCTTTATGCTAAGCTGAGCTAGCATGTCTCCACTGTTTTCAGTCTTTATGCTAAGATGAGCTAGCATGTCTCCCCGGTTTCCAGTCTTTATGCTAAGCTAGGCTAACCCCTCCTGTGTCCACGTGTCAGGCAGGTGATGGCAGCATCAAGGCGTTGGAGGAAACAAAGAAGTTCACCACCCAATCACTGGCCAGCGTCACCTACCAGATCAGCACCCTGGCCAGTAGCGTGCTGAGTCTGCTCGACGCTCAGACCAATCAGCTTCGTCGCATGGAGTCTTCCATCAACCTCATTGGTCAGGTGAGCCTCGTCCTCCGATGCTGCTGACTGAGATTATAATCGATGTATCGTTTAAAGGGCCCCTCCGCTGCCATCGGACTACAGATGTCCACGCACCGTCTGCGGCAGAAACTACAGGGGTGGAGGCACGGAGGCTCTCTCCAGGTGCATCATGGGAAATGTAGGCACCAGTTTGTTTGATCTCTGCTGCTCAGGTTTAATCTCAAAAAGACGCTAACGGGAGCAGATTGGAGAAGTTTAAAGGGCTGTTTGAGGCTCAAGTCTTGGTTTTAGGGTCCAGATTAGAATCAGGTTCAGGTTAGAGCAGCAACGATCAACCAAATAATCGAATCAGTCGCCAGTTATTTTAAATTCGATTGATCGATTATTTGGTTTGGGTCCTTTTTTTAAGACAAATTCTCTGATTCCAGCTTCTTAAATGTGAACGTGTCCTGGTTTCTTTACTCCTTTGTGACAGTGATGTGAATCTCTGTGGAGACGTCTGCTTGGGCTTTGGGAAACACTGATCCTCATTTTTAAAATTCTGACACTCAGCTACTAATCGATTCAGTAAAGCAGTCGACAGATTAATGGACACTGAAAACCGTGGTCAGTTACAGCCCTGGTTGGGGACTGCGCGGCGTCCCCACAGGGACAGAGGAACAGGACTGTGTGTGGTAACGGCCTCCTCTCCATCAGGGAGCAGCTCTGAATGAATGAATGGAGCCTCTGTTCTCTGCTTTGTGTTCTCCTGCTGTCATTAACAAACTGAAACCAGCGCTCTGATTTAAAGTGTGGCACCTAAAGTTTCTGCATTCCTTCATGCATTCGTCCTCTCGGAGGTTCACGGAGGTTCACGGAGGTTCACGGAGGTGGGGGGTGAATGTTTCATTGTGATGCTTGAGGTTTTTATGCAGCCGTTAGTTTCCTTCCTGGCACACAAGAAAAGGATAAAAACGTAATGCCAGCAGAATCTTTCCTGATCTCTCTTATTATCAGAGCTGTTTCCATCAGCGGGAGGCAAGCGTGGTTGCGTTAGTAGTTAACAGCTGTAATAAACAAGAAGTGTGCGTTACAAACCAGGAACGAAACCAGTCGCATGGACCTGAGGATCTGAGAAACAAGCAGACAGGTCTCTAGCAGGTCGCCTGCAGCCACGACTCCGCGCTATGGGAATCTCCAGCGCGGACAGCAGAAACAACAAACACACTTATTCAGCAAAAGTGTTTCCTTCTCCTGTTTAGCGCATTAACTCCTTTTAGACGAAGGCAAAAACACCTCAAACTAACGTAAAAACTTTTTACCTTCACGCCTGAATTTACGCACAATTAGGCTATTTCAGAAAATGACTTATTTGTGTTTTCATTTCCTTTCAGGCTGATGCTAAATTTAGTGGAGATTGTTAATTTGTCTACAGAGTGTAGAAAAGATAATGTAGGTGATGCAAGTTAACGACAACAGGCACAAAAGGTTCCCATGGAATATGCAGAAACAGGCGCTGGGGAAGACGTTCGCTATCTGCAGTCTGAATTATAACGTGGCCCCGGAGACTCTCTGCCCTAAGCACTCTCCAGGGACAAAGACACGGCGTCCTCGCGCACATGTTGATTCGGTTCTAGCATTTAGCAGACAGAGCTCAGGGCGAGAAGCCAAGTGAGGAACTCTGAGCGGAGCCGCTGCTCCTTTGCATTTAAAGGATCCGGTTCAGATGTTCCAGGCACTCTGGGAGGAGGCCTCAGGGAAGGCCGAGGACCAGGTGGCCTGGGAACACCTCAGGATCCCCCAGTCAGAGCTCGGTAATGTGGCTCAGCTGCTGCACCGAGACCCGATCCCGGATAAGCGGTTGAAGGTGGATGGTTAGAATTTTAATCACTAAAATGTCAGAAAATAATGAAAATTTTCCATCTCAAGTTTCTCCGAGTTCAAGGTAGGCGGACTAGCTAATGTTAGCATAGCATGTCATAACCAGAGTCAGTGGCTGCAGACAGAACATCAGTCATTAATCAACATGAAGACAGGCGCTTCGAGGAAGGAGAGGAGCTGCTTCAGGTGGCTCAGTGTAATCTTGGGATTGCGCTCCCCGCTCTGATGTGCGCTCGCTCTCTGTTTCTCTTCGCCCCCTCAGACGGTGGAGATGCACAAAGAGAAAGTTTCCCGGAGAGAAATCGGCGCCTTCACGACGGTGCGACGAGTCCCACGCAACCACAAGATCCTCCCTCCTGCTCAAACCCCCGCCGGGACGCAGACCCGCCCACCGTACAGCCGCCGGCCAATCAACTACCAGCAGCTGGACGACCTGGGCCACGGCATGAAGGTATCTCACACAAACACTTCGTGCAGCTCGTCCGATGCAGAACTTCCATTGGAAAATGGCCAGTTTTATGGTACAAAATACAAAACATGTTAAACATCCTGGTTCTTGACCTCGTGCACCTCACTCAGACCATCAGCAGGCTCAAACACTCGGGAGACCATTTCTGACATCTGGGGTCAGTTCAGTTCAGTTTGCACTTTAAATGGTTTTATTCTCGGGGTCATTATATTGCAAACAAGTTCTGTGTAGAACCTCACGTGTTGGTGTGAATCAGCAGTACGATCAAGGAGACAAAGCAGCATTTAGAGAAGCCAAAAAAACTAAAGCAGAAGTGAAGTTGTGTTCTGAGTGAGTCTCTGCTGGGAGACTGATGCTAACAGGAAGTGTCTGCGGCTTTAGCGAGCCGCACAAACAGAAGTGAGACTGCAGTAAAAGTTCCTCATTCAAACTCAATCTTCCTTCACTGCATCCTCTCACCAAGAGCTGTCTGCTGATTATTTCCTGTGTACTGTAAACTACTGCATACAGTACCACTGTACTCTGTGAAGTACTGCATGCAGTACCAGTGTGAACTACTGCATACAGTACCACTGTACTCTGTGAAGTACTGCATGCAGTACCTCTGTACACTGTAAACTACTGCATACAGTACCACTGTACACTGTGAAGTACTGCATGCAGTACCTCTGTACACTGTAAACTACTGCATACAGTACCACTGTACACTGTGAAGTACTGCATGCAGTACCAGTGTGAACTACTGCATACAGTACCACTGTACTCTGTGAAGTACTGCATGCAGTACCAGTGTGAACTACTGCATACAGTACCACTGTACTCTAAACTACTGCATGCAGTACCACTGTACACTGTGAAGTACTGCATGCAGTACCACTGTACTCTGTGAAGTACTGCAAGCAGTACCACTGTAAACTACTGCAAGCAGTACCACCGTACACTGTGAACTACTGCAAGCAGTACCACTGTAAACTACTGCAAGCAGTACCACCGTACACTGTGAACTACTGCAAGCAGTACCACTGTAAACTACTGCAAGCAGTACCACCGTACACTGTGAACTACTGCAAGCAGTACCACTGTAAACTACTGCAAGCAGTACCACCGTACACTGTGAAGTACTGCAAGCAGTACCACTGTACACTGTAAACTACTGCATACAGTACCACCGTACATTGTGAAGTACTGCAAGCAGTACCACCGTACACTGTAAACTACTGCATACAGTACCTCTGTACTCTGTAAACTACCGCATACAGTACCACTGCGTACATAACCACTGCGTACAGTACCACTGCGTACAGTACCACTGCGTACATAACCACTGCGTACATAACCACTGCGTACAGTACCACTGC
>NC_060151.1:32376609-32377502 GCF_021292245.1 Micropterus dolomieu
TTCAGTTTGCACTTTAAATGGTTTTATTCTCGGGGTCATTATATTGCAAACAAGTTCTGTGTAGAACCTCACGTGTTGGTGTGAATCAGCAGTACGATCAAGGAGACAAAGCAGCATTTAGAGAAGCCAAAAAAACTAAAGCAGAAGTGAAGTTGTGTTCTGAGTGAGTCTCTGCTGGGAGACTGATGCTAACAGGAAGTGTCTGCGGCTTTAGCGAGCCGCACAAACAGAAGTGAGACTGCAGTAAAAGTTCCTCATTCAAACTCAATCTTCCTTCACTGCATCCTCTCACCAAGAGCTGTCTGCTGATTATTTCCTGTGTACTGTAAACTACTGCATACAGTACCACTGTACTCTGTGAAGTACTGCATGCAGTACCTCTGTACTCTGTAAACTACTGCATGCAGTACCTCTGTACTCTGTAAACTACTGCATACAGTACCACTGTACTCTGTGAAGTACTGCAAGCAGTACCTCTGTACTCTGTAAACTACTGCATGCAGTACCACTGTACTCTGTGAAGTACTGCATACAGTACCAATGTGAACTACTGCATGCAGTACCACTGTACACTGAACTACTGCAAGCAGTACCACTGTACACTGAACTACTGCAAGCAGTACCTCTGTACACTGTGAACTACTGCATACAGTACCACTGTGAACTACTACTGCAAGCAGTACCACTGTGAACTACTACTGCAAGCAGTACCACTGTAAACTACTGCAAGCAGTACCACTGTAAACTACTGCAAGCAGTACCACCGTACACTGTGAACTACTGCAAGCAGTACCACTGTACACTGTAAACTACTGCATACAGTACCACTGTACACTGTGAAGTACTGCATGCAGTACCAGTGTGAACTACTGCATACAGTACCACTGTACTCT
>NC_060151.1:32377522-32378436 GCF_021292245.1 Micropterus dolomieu
TACTGCAAGCAGTACCACTGTAAACTACTGCAAGCAGTACCACCGTACACTGTGAACTACTGCAAGCAGTACCACTGTAAACTACTGCAAGCAGTACCACCGTACACTGTGAACTACTGCAAGCAGTACCACTGTACACTGTAAACTACTGCATACAGTACCACCGTACATTGTGAAGTACTGCAAGCAGTACCACCGTACACTGTAAACTACTGCATACAGTACCTCTGTACTCTGTAAACTACCGCATACAGTACCACTGCGTACATAACCACTGCGTACAGTACCACTGCGTACATAACCACTGCGTACATAACCACTGCGTACAGTACCACTGCGTACAGTACCACTGCGTACAGTACCACTGCATACAGTACCACTGCATACAGTACCACTGTAAACTATTGCATACAGTACCACTGTGAAGTACTGCAAGCAGTACCACTGTACACTGTAAACTATTGCATACAGTACCACTGTACACTGTGAAGTACTGCAAGCAGTAAACTATTGCACACAGTACCACTGCATACAGTACCACTGTAAACTATTGCATACAGTACCACTGCGAACTACTGCAAGCAGTACCACTGTGAAGTACTGCAAGCAGTACCACTGTACACTGTAAACTACTGCATACAGTACCACTGCGTACAGTACCACTGCATACAGTACCACTGTAAACTATTGCATACAGTACGACTGTACACTGTGAAGTACTGCAAGCAGTACCACTGTACACTGTAAACTATTGCATACAGTACCACTGCGAACTGTGAAGTACTGCAAGCAGTACCACTGTACACTGTAAACTATTGCATACAGTACCACTGTAAACTATTGCATACAGTACCACTGCGAACTACTGCAAGCAGTACCACTGTGAAGTACTGCAAGCAGTACCACTGTACACT
>NC_060151.1:32378536-32381280 GCF_021292245.1 Micropterus dolomieu
CAAACGTAACCTGTTGGCCTCAGGTGAAGATACCAACGATGGTCGTTCAGTCTCGGCCTCAGGTGAAGATACCAACGATGGTCGTTCAGTCTCGGCCTCAGGTGAAGATACCAACGATGGTCGTTCAGTCTCGGCCTCAGGTGAAGATACCAACGATGGTCGTTCAGTCTCGGCCACAGGTGAAGATACCAACGATGGTCGTTCAGTCTTGGCCACAGGTAGTCTTAACGACCGTAACGACTGTCGTCACAGCAACAAGGAACACTAACGAACCAGCGGTATCGATGACCCGGGCCAACGACCCCACTGAGGTTAAATAGCTGAGTTTCCCTGCCAGTCAGTCAGAACTGAAGAAGTCCTTTGGATGAGGGACGAAACGTCTTCCAGTATCTTCAACCAAGTCCAGTTGCCCTTGATTTTAACCTTCGTTGGACACCTTCAAAGTAAAACAGGAAACGTGAAAAACGGTGAACCCTGAAACCGTTTAGACCAGCGAGGATAAAGTTAGTGACAGAAACACCTGTCAGTGTCTTTATACCTGTGTCTGTGGTCACCTGGCTGTGAAAACAAACGCGCCTCCGAGACAATAATAGAGTCTAAGCCCCGCCCCTTCCTGTGGACCACCATGAGACCTTATTTCAGAAAAAACATGTACTGTAGTTAACGGTTTGCAAGCAGTGAACGTTAGCTTAGCATTGCAGTGCTAACATGCTGGTGACGTGTATTGTGCGAGGCAAGAAACTAAACTTTCACTGTTTGTTATTCAACTGTTTTACGACAAACTGCGACTTTCTTGACTTAAATGATTTTTAAACTGACAAACACCCTGGGTGTAGTATAATAACCCATGGTGGTCGACAGGAAGGGGCGGGGCTCAGACACACTATAAAATCTTCGGTTGTTATCGTCAGCGTCCGTATGCCCTGAGTTTTACCTCTCAGGCGTCGCCTTGTCTAATGCTCCTTTTAACCTTGAAAGTCGGAGCCGGGAATAACGTCACATACGATGAACCCGTGTTCCGGTTACAAGTCATAAAACCTCGTTCAGCCAGGTTAGCCTTTGGTAACGCCGGTTAATAGAGAAACACGTTCTGTCTTCTGTGGAGTTTTTCCGTTTGGACCACGTAGGAAAGTGGTTCAAATCTGAACTGGAACAGACCAGAGTCCACGTGAGACACGTCAGATCCGAGTCACAGAATCCAAGAAGCAAAATAAAACTTCTGTAGAGGAAACTGACTTTATCTCTGTTTTTATCCATCCATCTGCCTCTCAGCTCCAGTTTTGGGAAACCCGTAGCTCCGCCCACCATCCCCACCATCTGCCAGGATCCACCTGTGTGTGACATCATCGCCGAGCTGCTGGTAGATGCCCCGCCTCCTTTTCCCACAGCGAATGAATTTTCAGCTCAGGACGAGGCGGTCACCAACACCTCGCCGCTGCCCCCTCCGCCTCCTCCTCCACCTGGATCATCAGGGGGACACATGGCGGCGCTGCCTCCGCCTCCTCCTCCTCCACCTGGATCGTCAGCAGACATGATGGCGCTGCCTCCTCCTCCGCCTCCTCCGCCTCTGTCGTCAGTTGATATGATGGCGCTGCCTCCTCCACCTCCACCCCCTCCTTCTGGAGTTCTGACCAATCACATCGCTCCACCGCCGGCTCCGCCCCTCAGCCTGGAGACAGGTGGGTACTGATCCCGCAGGTCGGTGGATGTTAGCGTGACGGTTACATTACTGAATCGTCATGGTAACATCACATTACTCCGGTTAATCACTGGTCAAACTGTGTGACATCACAATGACATCACATCTCTGTCTCCTCAGTGGTGGAGGAGACCCTCCTCCCCCCTCCCTCCCCGCCTCCTCCCTCTGATGACGACGGCTTCCCTCCGCTGCCCAATGATGGCTCAGAACTGCTAGCCCCGCCCCCTCCACCTCCTCCCAGCCAGGAAGTAGACGGTACCTGTTCTGTTTACTTGAGACTGTGATGCTAAGCTACAGCTAGTTAGCCATAACGCTGCTTCTCTGTAAGCTAATAGCCATTAGCCATTAGCTACCAAGTGATAGCTGTGTCACGTGTGCACGTGTCAAGTCGTGCACGCCACGTGTGAGTCCTCAGCTTCCGACCAGAAGCACACTGAAAGGCTGCTGCTGCGCCGTAAGGAACCACTGCACCAAACTCAATGACAAAATGCTGCAATTTAAGGCTGTCGTTCTTCTTCTGTGTTTTTCTGTTTCTTCTTCGCTGGTGTTTTCTCAGCTTCTTCTGTGGTATTTTTCTTCAGTGACTCTCCCGCCCAGGAGGAGTCGCCACCGTCGCTCGCCCCCCACCACTCGCTCTCTCTCCATGAGGGTCCGCTCTGGCCCCGCCTCCCGCTGCCGCTATACGCGCTCGCTCTTCCTGCCTGCTGTCCAATCATGTAAGCCGACCGAGAGCGCCGCGGTCCTCCAGTAGAAACTGAGCACAGCTGAAAGATTCACACACAGAATAGAAATAAAGAAGTCCTTGAGGAAGTTTTAAGGGTCCTTGAGAAAGTTCTAAGGGTCAGTGAGGAAGTTGAAACAGTCACTAATGAGAAAGCTTTGCTTCTCAAGGAGGATAGGGGTCTCTGGGGAAGTTCCAGGGGCCTTTGAGTTGATTCCAGGAGTCCTTACTAGTAGTGCTTGAGGAAGATTTAAGATCCAGGGGTCATTGATTAAGTTCTAGCTGTCCTTGGGTGGGTTGGATGTGAGTTCTTGAGGTCTACGG
>NC_060151.1:32381380-32394501 GCF_021292245.1 Micropterus dolomieu
CCCTCCCCTCTCTCCCTCTCTCTCTCTCTCTCTCTCTCTCTCTCCCTCTCTCTCTCTCTCCCTCTCTCTCTCTCTCTCTCCTTCATCCCAACCGGTGGAGGCAGATGGCCGCCCACCCTGAGCCATGGTTCTGCTCGAGGTTTCTGCCTCTTAAAGGAAGTTTTTCCTTGCCTCTGTCTCCTAGTGCTTGCTCTTGGTGGGAACTGTTGGGCTTCTGTAAATAGCATCATAGAGTACGGTCTAGACCTGCTCTTTTATGAAAAGCGCTGTGAGATAACTGTTGTTGTGATTTGGCGCTATATAAATAAAATTGAATTGAATGAATGTATACATTATACAAGTTTCACTTCTAGAATGGAATTGTCTTCCTGCCACACCTGCAGGACGACCTAGATACTTTTGGCAGTGGGTGGGACAATCACGAGTTAAGGACAGAAAGCCACAGGACCCCTAACCAGCTGTGGGTGCTGGGTCTTATTCATCAGCCAATTCCTGGACCAGACGACACAGAGGTACATGCAAATATGTGATTTTAATGAATAGTGTGGTTCACGTTACATGCCATCGCAAATAGTATTGTAAACTGTGCCTAATGTTTATCTACCAAAAAATGAATACTGCATACAATTAAAAAATGTTCTGTTTGTAGGGTTTGGACACTCCCGATATTGATGGGAAAGCAGCGGACTTCCTCATAATGACCACTTGAGCATCATTGTCCCAGACACAGAAAGTCAACTGGCAGATGGACAAATGACAGCTTTAAGAAAGACAGTCAATCCAAGAGCTACATCCCAGTCCTTTGGCTGTGATATTTACATCGCTGCTGTACAATTTTGTGAGCATTTTCTTTCTCTGTGAAAGATCTGATCTGAGAATCAGAATGACTATTAACTTTTAAACTCAAAAAAGAGTAAGGACAACAGGGAAACAGGACATTGCAGTTTAATTGCTGTTGACAAATTGTAACAACCAAGGACAACAGTGTTGTTTTCAAACAAGACAGGACATGTGAAGACCATCTGAACAATAACTGTCCTTAAGGGCCTAAAATATTTGCCTTAAGAAGACATTGCACAAATTTTACGCCTTCAAGTTCTTCTAATTGCCACATTTGTCCAGGATTTTTCTGTTATTCTGATTTGTTTTACATAAGCCAAAGGAAATAACTTCATGCACATCATAAACCTGTAAACCTACCATTAGCAATAAACTGTTGAAGATAGCCGGACATGCGGCATTTGCTGTCACCAGAACAATCGTCGTCGTCGCCGTCGTTATCTTCACGCGGCCGTGTAATGCACTCAAGAAGCCTGTGGGTTCTGGTTATGTGATAGTAATAGATACCGACCAGGAATGAACCATATTATTTAAAAAAACAAAAACATTTAAAGATCAGAGTTTACCTCAGGGCTGAAACACCCTGCTCCCTCTTTTGGAAAAAGCAAGGCCACTGTGTCAGGTCGTTGGGTCAGCGCTGTCCACATTGGGGTTTCTTTCAGACCTCGTCTCAGCTGCTTAATTTGTCTTGTGACCCCTCCGATTACCTGTAATGTAATATGACACAGAAGGTAGAACGCATAACATTCCTTATCCTAAAGCAAGCTCAGGAAGTAAGTTACTAGACAAAGAAAAATATTTTTTAGTTTCTATCCACTGGTGAATGAAGTAAAATGATACTGTCCTTGCTAAAACTGCAATATTACATATCTTTTGTTTCCTGGGACATAAATGATACATTTTACATCAACTGTAATCTCCCCCCGAAGAATAAATGAACCAGAAATGTCAATATTATACATATTCACATGTAAAAAACATGTAATTGCCACTCCTAACTTTCTCCTTTAACTTATAATAGACAGCTCCCAAAATTTCACTTACAGCATGGATCAATAGCTTCTCAAAAAGCCATCTCCTGTTGATCTTAGGGAAGGGAGGTCCCAGGCATAGGCCAAGTCCTGGACACCTATTTTATCCTTATCGGAGAGTTTGGCTTCCCTTTCAAGCTTCAAGACAGAGGCAAGCAAATAAGGAGATGGAAAAAAGATGCGCCATGCCGGATACTATGTGCACGTAGTGTACTGAATAGTACTGAATATAACACACTATTAAGTGTAACGCAGTGGGTCCAAATAAGCACCACTCTCTGAATATTTTACTCACAGATTGAGTCGCTCTAGAATCAGGATTTTTTGTATAATACTACATTTACAATATTAGAAATCAATCATCAATTCATTTGACAAGCTTGAGTTAGTCATGAGAGATGCATCAAGGATACAAAGAAAAGGTGCCACATTGTGCATAATATGTTATGCACAATGTGGCACCTTTTCTGTGTATATCTATGAAGGAAAAAGCTTAATTAGAAAAAACAAATAACCATACAAGCCTGATTGTTTCCCTGATGTCCAGGTCTGGACAGTCCTCTAGTGTAACAGTCGCAGTTTCAGGACTCCCGCCAAGCAGGACATGAACAACAGCAGGGCCGAGTCCCGGACAGGCATGGTCCTCCATGAAGAAAGGAGTGGCCTACCATTCTCCCCGCCACAATGAACATATCGCTTTCCACAAGAAAGTGAGAAGCTGAGGGACTAACTGGTCGGGCTGTCCTTCAAAAAGCAGTGTAACATTGCAGTTTGCTGTTCAAGACATTAAAATCATTAAATAACAATAAGAATAGGCTTCCTTTCATAGTACAAAGGCATGCAAAGGCAATTCCCTTTAGGTATCAATATGAGGGTGAATTGTTGTCAGACTGTATGTTAGCGTTGTCATGGACTAGAGACCCTCATCTCATCTATATAGGCATTTAGTAAAATCCTTTGACCTAACCTAAACTAACCTAAAATAAATACAGCATTTGCAACATATAACATACAAACCAAAATTGATGCAAAACGCAGACTTCATCTTTTCCATGCATGCATGAAAAAAAGCACGTTACACCCTGTCCAATAGCAGCATCTCCTGTAACACAAGGTAAAGTTTGAAAGATTAAAGAAAAGGGTGAGGTTTGCCACTGTTTAACTTTCCTACACCACTGCTAACCCCGAGCAGCACCTACCATCTGTGACTGTTGCACCAGTTCTGGACGGTCCAGCCATTGCTGCCTGCTCTTCCTCACTGACAATACTTTCATGCATCTCCTTTCCTGCACCACCCACATAATGTTTTGTGTTACACTTGCACTGTGTATAGAGAACAAAGAGTAAGACAATTGCCAATGAAAGAAAAAACAAAAACGATGAGAAGTAAATAGATACCTTACATGAAGAAGCGTGTACCTCAATTAAGTCAGTGGGAAACATCCTTGTGCAGACGGGACATTGCTGCATAGCTGCTGTTGAGAAATTGAAGTTACAAGCAAGAACAAGTGGTATTTTCAAACAAACCTTTGTTTCTGAGCTTGAATGTACAGTAGAACAAAAAAAAGCTTAAACAAAGAATTCTAACAGTTTCTCTCTTCAGACTCACCGCTATTGACATTAGACAGGTTATCATCACTGCTAACATCAATGAGGTGTTCTGTCAGGAGCTGCAGGGGAACCGCTACTTTACACTTTTGACATGTGGCCTTTGGGATTCTACCGAATGCTTCATCATTTAGTTGGAGGGAATCTGTGCTGAGTTCTTCTTGAATTGGGGCTATGAATAGATTTTTACCCCCACGACTTGCAGCTTTCATGATTCCTCACAGTGGTGCTGGAGGCCAGGGCGATGCCATCAAGGGAAACTATATCTTTAGATAATGCGTCACGGAGGTGCACTTAGGTGAAAAGCATACTCAGAGACTTTAGCTTCATCACCACTGACCTGTCCAGTCTGGTCCACATTATCTTACTGCATGTTACTCAGTTTTAAGTCAAGTACTTAAGCTCTGGTATTGTTCATGATAACACAGCAGTGGTGTGGAAATTAGACTCATTTTAACATATGCTCATTATTCTAATGAGCTTCATGTGTCTCTTGTTCAGGATGATGGAACAACATGTTGAATTATTAATGAGACGTATTTAGATTCATGTTGAATAAATTAATTGTTATATTAATCAAGTAATAACAATATCTTGTCCACATGAACACAATCTGTGTTAATGAGTCCAGCATCATCAAGTAACTCCTCACTCTGTCAAACATCTCCCACAGCTTTGAAATCGTTCAGTGTTTAGTCTTCTGTTTCTGTGAGTTTGAGATGTTCCATAAATCTAAAAGTTTCAACCTGAAGTGCTTCAACAACTGATATCTAGTAGTTTAGACTGTCCCATATATTAGCTGGATATATTTGTCACTGGTAGGGCTGAGTGCTGAGGCAAGTAGGACCCAAATGCAGAAACAGGCGAGGAGGATACAGTTCAAACTAAAGATTTATTTGACCAAAAACTAAACTGAAACAGGCTTCCACAGAGCGCAAGGCAAGAGTCCAAACAAAGGTAATTCAACGGCAGAGGTAAATCATACATAAAGGCAGAGTTAACCAAATCCACAGAACAGAACTCAAGGCCGAACACCCCCACAGGCGACGAAGGATATGACGAACACTCAGAACAACTGAAGGCAATATATACACAGGCAATCGAGCAGGGAGGGAGCGCACAAGCGATGACATGAGGAGCTATTTAGGCTCAGCAGACACACAGTGAAACAGCAAGGCAACCAGGCAGGAAACTACTACAGAACAGAATAAAGAATAAACCAGAATGACTAAAAACACAAGCAGACACAGATCCATAAACAAAAGCACAAAAACACAGTCAGGGGTAACAAACTAATAATCAAGACAACAATACACTAACTAAGAGGAGCAAAGCTAGAAAAGAACACCAGGCACAGAAGATTACAAAATAAAACAGGAAGTAAAGTACACAGCAACACACAAGGATAGATCTACCAAAGTGAAACACAAAAGATGGGAAGACCGCAAAATCAGGGTATGAACAGAGACAGGACCAAACAGGAGACAGGACTACATGAAAACATGGAGACATGTAACAGGTAAAAAATGCAGATAAACATATGAATAAATTAAGGTACAAAACTCTAAACAAGAGAAGATCAAATAATAAAACACAGAAATACACAGACCAGGAATAACACTAAACATGAACTAAAGCACAGAACTAAGAACTAAGATAAGACACAAGCCAGATACTAAGAAAACTAGTGAATGAATAAAATAACAAACGAGGTTACACATAGAAACACAAAACCACAAACAGAGTTCTAAAGGAAAACATGAACACAAACCACACTCCTAACAATATTAACTTCTTTAATGGATCCCACATTAATGTTCATCTTTAGGATAAACTTTGACCCCCATTAATGTTAAATACTTCTTGAGTGTCTTTCTTAAATCACCAACTGACAGAGGTGTTCATGTACTGACCTGCCCAAAAGTTACCCAACAGCACCAGCATCAGCAGCTACAGCTGTCACTGTCATCAGTAGTAAAAACAGTTGAACCTGAAAGAGATGTGGGAGGCAGTGACGAAACCAGAGTTACATGCTGTGACACAAGGTTCACAGGGGCTGACTTAGATTGCAGGTGGGAAAAAACATGACTCCTGCTTCTCTGGAAGCAGTCAGCCTTCATGACATGATACACATATCTTGCTATTATCACCCAAAATAAGATTTTCATCCTTTTTTAAATTGTAAAAAAGTTTGGATGGTTATAATGTGGAGCACAGAACAGGTCAAATAATGTAGTCATGAGAGCAAAAGAGATTTTTACTTTATTAAAAGTAAAAATAAATCCCTATATCATGGAAATGATCTAGGTTCCAAATATTTGCATCCCCAAGGATATCAGACCAAACACATTTACAACAGGACATAACGTTACCTTTATTATAAACGCTGCTATTAAACTTTCTATAAACTTTCTGATTACGATTGTTGGTGAACTAACGCTATTCATTTTTGGCCCACCAGTCATCATCACCACCTACAGTCCCAAATTATTTCTCAGTAGAACTTACTACAGTACAGCAGCAGCACTAGTAGCATTATTGACAGGTTAGCATATCAAGCTAACAAACCTTTAGCTTACTAGATTTGTGTATTTCAGCTAATGTGAGCGGTTTGTCTTTTTACCTTTGGATGTTTCTTTAGTTTAGACATCTAGAAGAGACTTTATTGTCACATACACGCTGCAAAATGCATTCTCTGCATTTATCCCATCCCTCAAGGGAGCAGGGGGCCGCTGCTGTGCAGTGCCCTGGGACCAACTCCTCCACTTCGCAGCTTCCTCGCTGTGTTGAGTTTTGTTCAGCATTCCATGAATATCACAAACAGGATTGGTGACAAAGCACAGCCCTGGCGGAGGCCAACCCTCACCTGGAAATATTCCGACTTACTGCTGAGTACTCAAACAAAGCTCTCGCTTTGGATGTACAGGGATTGGATAGCCCTCAGAACGGACCCCCTCACCCCATACTCCCGCAGCACCTCCCACAGTATCTCCCAGAGGAGGCCTTCTCCAGATCTAAAAAACACATGTAGACTGGATGGACATACTCCCAAGCCCACTCCAGGATCCTTGTGAGACTAAAGAGCTGTTCCGTTGTTCCATGACCAGGACGAAAAACGCATTGTTCCTCTTCAGTCCGAGGTTCAACTATCGGTTGAGAAGTGTGATGCCCCTGTAATTGGCACACACTCTCTGGTCCCCCTTTTTGAACAGGGGAACCACCACCCCAGTCTGCCACTCCTTGGGCACTGTACCCGACTTCCATGCAATGTGTGAAACATGTCATCCAAGACAGCCCCTCCACACCCAAAGCTTTTAGCATTTCTGGGCGGATCTCATCAATCCCTGGGGCTTTGCAACTTTGGAGTTGTTTGACTACCTCAGTGAGTTCCACCAGGGAAATTGGCGAGAATCCCCCATCAGCCTCCAGCTTTGCCTCTACTAGAGAGGGCGTTTCAATTGGATTTAGGAGTTCCTCAAAGTGTTCCTTCCACCGCCCAATTACCTCCTAGTCCCTTACTGTACACAGCTTGGATGGTTCCCCGCTTCCCCCTCCTGAGATAGCGGACAGTTCTTCAGAAGCACATTGGTGCTGACCGAAAGGCCTTCTCCATGTCTTCTCCGAACTTCTCCCACACCCGCTGCTTTGCATCTGCCACAGCAGAGGCTGCAGCCCTTAGGGCTTGTAGGTACCTTGCAACTGCCTTCAGAGTTCTTCGAGACAGCAAATCCCGGGAAGGCCTCCTTCTTCAGTCGGACGGTTTCCCTGACCACCAGTGTCCACCACGGTGTTCGAGGGTTACCGCCCCTTGAGGCACCTAAGACCTTAAGACCACAGCTTCCCGCTGCGGCTTCAGCAATAGAAGCTTTGAACATTGCCCACTCAGGTTCAATGTCCCCAACCTCGCGGACAGGGGCCTCCTTCAGACGTTCCCAGTTTGCGCTTACCGGGTCTGTCTAGAGTCTTACCCCACCCGCTGACCCAGCTCACCACCAGATGGTGATCAGTTGACAGCTCCGCCCCTCTCTTCACCCGAGTGTCCAACACGTGCAGCCTCAAATCTGATGAAACGTCATTGACATGCACATTGAAGTCTGCCAATAGAACTATGGAGTCCCCTACTGGAGCCCCATACAGAACTCCTTTCAGGGTCTCCAAGAAGGCCGAATACTCTGAACTGCTGCTTGGTGCATATGCACAAACAACAGTCAGAGTTTCCCCCCCCACAACCCGAAGGCGTAGGGAGGCGACCCAAAAAAAAACTCCAACGTAGCGGTGCTCAGCTGGGGGCTTGTGAGTATCCCCACACCCGCCTGGCGCCTCACACACTGGGCAACTCCAGAGAAGAATAGGGTCCATCCCCTATCAAGGAGTACGGTTCCAGAACCAAGACTGTGCGTGGAGGTCAGCCCCACCAGATCCAACTGGTAGCGCTCCACGTCCCCAGAGCCAGCCTCTGCTGCCTGGGTCTGGTCTGTCGAGGCCCCTGACCTTCACCGCCACCCATGTGGCAGCGCACCTGACCCCTGTGGATCTTCCCTGGCTCCAGACGGGGGCCTCAGGCTTCTTCCGGGCAGGGTCTCTCTTCCTCTTTCTTGATTGGTCATAGGGATCTTTACGAACCATTCTCAGTCTGGGCCCTCACCTGGAATCACTTTGCTTTGGGAGACCATACTAGGAGCACTAGACTGACAACACAGCCTCCAGGCTAACAGGGGCACACAAACCTCTCCGGCCAAGGTAAGGTGATGGTTCCCCGGAGAGGAATAAAAAAATTAATTAATCATGACAAAAAGTTATGATAGTCGATTATTTTTCTTCAGTGACTCTCCCGCCCAGGAGGAGTCGCCACCGTCGCTCGCCCCCCACCACTCGCTCTCTCTCTATGAGGGTCCGCTCTGGCCTCGCCTCCCGCTGCCGCTATACGCGCTCTCTCTTCCTGCCTGCTGTCCAATCATGTAAGCCGACCGAGAGCGCCGTGGTCCTCCAGTAGAAACTGAGCACAGCTGAAAGATTGACACACAGAATAGAAATAAAGAAGTCCTTGAGGAAGTTTTAAGGGTCCTTGAGAAAGTTCTAAGGGTCAGTGAGGAAGTTGAAACAGTCACTAATGAGAATCTAAGGGTAGGATCTCAAGGAGGATAGGGGTCTCTGGGGAAGTTCCAGGGGCCTTTGAGTTGATTCCAGGAGTCCTTACTAGTAGTGCTTGAGGAAGATTTAAGATCCAGGGGTCATTGATTAAGTTCTAGCTGTCCTTGGGTGGGTTGGATGTGAGTTCTTGAGGTCTACGGATCATTGAGGAAACTTTCTGAGTTGTAAGAATCCTGAAGGACCTTCCAGGAATTCTTGAGGAAGTTAGGTCTTTAGAACATTTAAGGTCCTTGAGGAGGTTCCAGGAGTCATTGAGGAAGTGGTACCTTGGAACAGTGCCTAAACTTTAGGAGGTTTCAGAAGGTTCAAGGAGTGCCTGGAGAAATTGCTACGGCCTTGGGGAGGTTTTAGGGGTTGCTGAGGTCCTGGAGAAGGTTCCTGGAAGGTTCCAGGAGCCCCAGGCCTTTGCTTGAGTCTGTTATTGAGATTGATAGCGGAGCCTGCAGCGCCCCCTGCTGTTGGTACTGACTCTCTGTCTCTGTCTGTCAGTGATGATCCCCCCTCCTCCCCCCTACCCTCCCCCCCGCGCTCCTCCTCACCCCCCCTCCTCCTCCTCCTCCTCCTCCTCCTCTCGGCTCTGCTTACCTGCTCGCCTCGAACACCTGGGTAAGAAAACACAGCAATACTGCTGTTGGTATGTACTGTAGTACTGTAGTACTGTAGTACCAGACCTAGACGTAGTACAGTAGTATAAATATTTGTATTAGTATAGTAGTATTTGTAGTATATAAGTATAGTATTTGTAGTTCTGCATATTACCATGACCATCTAAGTAGTAGTACTACACGTCAGAGTACACACACCATGTAAAAGCTGTCAGCTCCTATCAGCTCGCTGCTTTCTGTCAGAGCCCCGCCTCCTCAAACCCGATTGGCCAATCACAGCTGCCTGTGTGCTGTTCTTAGATCTGGAGATCTCAGCCATGCCTCCTCCTCTCCTATTGGACGGCGAGGGAGGTTTTGATGACATCATGCCGCCCCTCCCGCCACCAGTGGACTACGACACCGACGCCCCCCCACACTACCTGGAGAAAGGTACCGTTACTACTACTACTGCTAGTACTACTGCTAGTACTACTTCTGCTAGTACTATGACTCCTGGACGCAGTACTCTGTATTCCTGATATCTGTCTCACACTCGTCCATCAGAGGGTCACTAGTGAAGCCAGCGCCGCACTAGTGACCCTCTGAACGTCTTACTAGTTACCTAGTCAGCATTTTGAAGTAGTCATCCAGTGGATGCAAAGTGTTCACCCCCCCACTCAGCCTCTGTTCCACCAGAAGGTTCCAGCTGGACTCAGTGTGGCAGGTCACCAGAGCGGCGTCGTACCAAACTGCTGTGGCGGCGTCTGGTGCGAGTTTAATGAAGAGACGCACGATTAGAGTTTAATAACAAACCGATAAAGCCGTCAGGTTCTTAAGCAGAAACATATGAACGCTGCAGTTCTGCCGGTCCAACAGCGCGACCCGATGAATAAACATTAAAGGTTCTGCTGTGTTCTGCCTGGTTCACGTAATGAAACATCTCCAGCCGCCAGCTCCGGAGACGAGACGACCTCGGTGGGGTTAGGAATCCTAACCTGAGCTAACGTTAGCAGCAGCAGCTCAGCCGGAAATCACGCCGGCGGGGTTTCCACGCCACCTTGAAACCTCGACGGAGGTGATACTGAAAAAAGTAGCAGGAACCATTTTCCCCCGTGGAAACCAGGGAAGGCGAGTGGAGCTGGGACCAGACGGAGAGCAGTTACAGTTTACAGGAGATATGAGTTAAAGTTCTTACAGCTAGGAACAGATTCAGGGCTGCAGCCGTCACCTCCGGGGAGGGGAGGGGGCGGGTCTTAGCTGACCATTACATCACCAGCTGACTCAGCGTTAACGTGAGCCGCTGATGCTAAGATAACATTAGCAATGCTAACGTGTCACGTAGAGACTAAGCGATGATCCGTGTGTGAGACAAACAGCTGTCCTCTAACTGCACTTCTCCCGTGTGTCCAGTGGTGGCGCTCTACAGCTACGAGGCGCTGAAGCCTGACGACCTCTCGTTTGCCGAGGGCGACGTCATCTACCTGACGCATCGCCATGACGACGGCTGGTGTGAGGGGCTTCTCAACGGCAACAGGGGCTTCTTCCCCGAAAACTACGTCCAATCAAGCGGCTAGGAACGAAGCCCCGCCCTCTGCTGCCCCCCACAGGTTAAACACGGGAACTGCAGGAACAAAACAGAGAAGAAGTATTTTATATTCAGAGATCCAACAACTTAGAGTAAATATACACAGAGAGAAAGTACTTTCTATTCAGAGATCCAACAACTTAGAGTAAATATACACAGAGAGAAAGTACTTTATATTCAGAGATCCACCAACTTAGAGTAAATATACACAGAGAGAAAGTACTTTCTATTCAGAGATCCAACAACTTAGAGTAAATATACACAGAGAGAAAGTACTTTATATTCAGAGATCCACCAACTTAGAGTAAATATACACAGAGAGAAAGTACTTTCTATTCAGAGATCCACCAACTTAGAGTAAATATACACAGAGAGAAAGTACTTTATATTCAGAGATCCAACAACTTAGAGTAAATATACACAGAGAAGAAGTACTTTCTATTCAGAGGAAGTTCAACTCGACGTCACTCTGACCTCCGTCAGAGCTGAAACAACATCATTCTGATAAATCCAAGAATCATTTAAATTAAGTTTAGTTTGTTTCTGAATGTTTTCTTATTATCTGATAAAACCATCTGATTACTTGAAGCATCAGCAGAAGTTAACCGCTCAGATATCTGTGTTAAAATAAGTGGACGGTTTGACAGAAGAGACACTGACAGAAAGAAAAGTTCTGTAAAGAAGAAGCTGCAGACATTAAAATACAGAGCGTCCCGTGCTGATTAGAGATGACGTCACTCAAGGTTTCCAGCCGGACGCCAAACAAACAGAACCCGACCTGAAGAGTGAAACATATCTGTGAAGAGCTTCTTCTGCCTGTGAGCTCTGAGAAGAAAACTGATATTTCAGCATAGTAACTAAGAGAAATGTGTTTATTAACCCTTTATTCTTTTTCTCTTTTTAAGTTCAACAAACTCTTTTTATATATTAAATATTACATGTAGAGTTTTTATTTAAAGTCTTTTCTTTGATTGCTGGAACAAACTTGATAAAACGTCTGTGTACTTTTACTTCAGTAAGACCTGTAATGAGGTATTTGTAAGTATTTGTGTGCCTGTCAGGCTGCACTGAGGGCTGCAGGCCACAGACCCTCAGTGAACAGTTATTAATGTGACATCGTGCTCGCTTCTTCAGACGATCAATCAATAAATCAGTAAATCTTTATCAGCATGTTGTTGTTGCCTCCTGATTTCTGAGCTCCTTCCCTCTCTACACTTTAATTAAAGCACAGAACAGTCAGTGAGGAGATGAAACACACTGACCTCTGATCAGGAGTCACGTCGTTTCACTTTGACCTGATGAAGACAAACAGTTTGACACCAGAGTGAAGAGCAGCATTATGGGTAAATAAACAGAGTTCCTCTGCTCGTCCTGTATTATTGGGTTCGTTACTCCTAAATAATGTTGCACTACCTGTTATATAAGATCATTTACTGACGTTCACCTTATTTAATCATAGCTTCTTATTCCAGCGTCGATCATCTGTCTCTACACACACCTGTCCTCAGGGCTTCAGGTGCAAGTGATGAGAGGATGAAGAGAAACCAGCTGGCCGACAGGTAAACTCGTGTCCTCTCAGTCTGAAGTCAGCTGACTCACTGCGTGCAGGTATCATTGTTTCTCTGCACATTTTCAAACTCCACACCGCATTAACCTGAATGCTCACTGGAGTTAATCCTGTTCAGGTGAAGTGTGTCGGTGTAATGAGGGAGGGTGAAAGTGAACCTTCGTGATTATCAGGCCGCTTCTTTACTCTGGTCAAATGGGCCAAAAAGAGAAAACATTCAACACTCTTGAAATAGCTAAACGTTTGTAAGGCTTTGATGCACCTGGCAACATAAAACCAACCCTTTAATCCCTGACAATACCAGAGGTAGTTCCCAGCACTAAACTGTCCTGTTACGGTTAACTATCGTCCTGATCCTCCGTCGGTGGTCCGACCGACTCCTATTTCAAACTCCGGGCCTGTTCTGCCCTCCTAACTTGCTCGGCCTGTCGTGTCGACCTCCAGGTTGTCTTCGGCTACGCGCAGGCCGATGTGACCCAAATCCTTATGTGACTCGGATCTGATCTTTTTATGACAGTGTGAACAGGCCGGGTCACGTGGAGTCTGATCTGTTCCAGGTCAGAACTGGTCCACTTTCATATGTGGTCCAAATCCGATCTTTTTAAACGCGACCTGTCTGGACACTCGGGTCGCATTTGATGCGACTTTGACGTCACAGCAGAGCAGCTGTTGTCACAGCTCTGCTGTGGACGGAGCCGCCATTATTAACACGTGGCTCTCTTCCATCTCTACCTCGCTATTATCTTATTATTCTT
>NC_060151.1:32394601-32407052 GCF_021292245.1 Micropterus dolomieu
CCTTTAGAAATGATGACAAAGAAATGTTTTACTATACTCTTAATCGCCAGCTTGAATTTAAGGATGAATCAACAAATTCCCCGGTTCCTAAGGAGAGACGATCTTTGATTTAATCCAAGCTTTCCTCATGTAACCTGAGCTCCCCCAAGTGGGCGAAATAAGTATTACATGCCCTCGTCGGAAATGCTGTTAAATGTACAAATATCCTGACCAATAATGTGACAATTGTTTCCTGTTACCAGATGCCTAGAACAGTACAACCGTTCAACCATTGAGGTTCGATTGTGGAAAATATTTGATTATAATACGTGCAAATAGATTTCTTTTCTTTAGACATTAAGTTTAGAAAGGCAGTCCCTGGGGAAACCTGAGACGCCCCCTGGGGAACCACGCCCCAGGCAACAAAAGAGCGACACGCGACCTCGCGCTTTGGTCTCCTCTCTTCCTCTTCGCTTCGCTGTTGGCTCTGCCACTATGCCCAGCTCGCTGGACGCTTCGGCACGCGCATGGCGTGCCTCGCCAGGCAACGCCCTCAGTCGACCAGCGAAACAAACAGGCCTTTTGTTCGCCTGAAGCTACACACCTGAAGTGCCGCGACATCGATCTGCCTTCAGTTTGTTTTATTTTCTTTATTTCTTTTGTTTGTTAAAGTTATGAGTCCGTTAAGCTACACTGGACTAATTCAGGAACGACCAAGTTCCATTTTAAGCCTTTTTCGTCGAGCCAACTTCACCGAGGTCAGACCAAGCCACGTGGTCTCGCCAGCTACAGCGAAAGAAACCTGAAAACAGCCGAATTGCCAGATGGAGGAGGCGTTTTCAATCAGACACGGAGAACCCTGGAGAATCCCTAGAAAATGCCAGGATCGGCAGCTAGCGTGGGACCCGTGCAACAGGCCGAAAGCAGGCTGTCGACAAGCAGTAAGACTTAACACACGTCCTGTGATCAGATGTCCATTTTAACTCCTAAACTATAGCATTAGTTTACTTTCATTAGTTCTTCTATGCCGTATGAGTCGAATGCTTCCCACAATCGAACCTCCAGGCTCATTGTTCAGAAAATGTTTGTTCCCTGTATCCAACCATCTTTTTATCACCTTAGTTAGAGAATAAATTCACTGTAATATAATCAAGAGCTGTGTGTGTTGCCTATTTATAGTTCCTGCCAAGAGAATTGACCCTTTAGATATGAGACTGACTGACTGATTTAAGATAATTGAGCGATTATTAACTAACTGATCACTAGTAATAATTGTATAATTATTCAAAACTACCTGGAGGTCCGGAGACTCTAGGATTATAACAACTCCGGTGGTGCCCTTTACGAGGAAATTCTGATTTTATGAATAATAATTCATAATTGGGTATCAATTCTCATAAATTTATTAAAATGCATAACTGATAAATTTAGGTCCACTACAGTAGTGTGACTAAACAAATGTGTGTTTTCAATTTAATAAATGTTGAATGTGTTTGAATTCACATCTTTTTGTCTTTATTTTAATTAGAGATGACTGGTGTCTCTAAAATTGTCGTTAGGTGTGAGTGTGACTGGTTGTTTGTGTGTGGCCCTGCGATGGACTGGTGACCTGGCCAGGGTGGACCCCACCTTTTGTAAGCTGTGATTGGCTCCTCTGAGTAAACAGCACGTCTCACCATTTTCAGAGGTTCTACAAACCAATTGATTAATGGGAGAACAGTCCCACAAAGAACATTTACAAAGTCAAACTGTTTTACAAAGTGTATCATGTATTATAATAATCATCTGATTTATATAGCACCTTTCACAAACCCAAGGACGCTGAAACAAAAGGGGGGGTAAGACGTGTGAGGCCAGGGGAGATTAAAGCCCATAGGCCTCAGTGAAGAGGAGTGTTTTAAGCTGCGTTTTAAAGGTTATCAGAGGAGGCAGAGCGGATGGCAAGAGGAAGCTTGTTCCAGAGTGATGGTGCACCGACACAGAAAGCTCTGTCACCAAATGTCCAGAGCCTGGAATTAGGGACAGCAAGCAGGTCCCTGTCAGGACCGCGACTGAGTGTAGGGATGGAGTAGATCTGTGAGGTACTGAGGTGTCCGTGGAGAGATTTGTACGTCAGTAGGAGGATTTTATATTTGATCCGGGACTTAACTGGCACCCAGTGGAGCTTCTTCAGGATGGGAGTGATGTGACGTCCAAGTTGTTTGTGGGTGAGCATTAGGGCCGGGGCGATTCGTCGACGTAATCCATTACAGACGCTCAACGACGTGCTGCTCTGTGAGCTCTGAACTGGAAACAGCTTCACTGCATCACAGCTGCTGTCCACGAATAGTGAAGCAGCACAAACACGTGAAACGAAAGTATCCCGCAGCACCGCCAATCGTGTTTACTTTCTGTCGCCACACGAGCACGGCACATTATCAGCACGAGGACACGTAGCGTTTCTTCATTACCTTCATGTGAAAAGTAATTTCTGCCCCGCTGCTGTCATGGTAACGTAACATCGCGAGTCACGCAACGATCGGCTGATTCATATTTTCTGTATATTTAACGGCCACGTATGAGTGAGAAAACAGCTGAAACTAATTACAGACAATCTGTGACTGTCTGTACAGTCTGAGTCCTTTCAGGTGTTCACTGATGCAGAAATAGATTATCATACTGCAGTACTCAATATTGAAATGAATCCATGTCAGAAACATTTAAAGTTTTAAGTAAAGTAGCCTAATTAATGTTTGTTATTTTCACAACAGTGACGTGGAAATTTGATTCATTTTAAGATTTGCTGCTATTGTCATTCTGATGTGCTTCATCTGGATGATGATTGAATAAAATACAGATTTATTGATTAGACATGTTTGATATTTATTATAGGCAACTTTTATTTCTTTAGAACAAACAAAATTAGTCGTTAGATTAAATCGACTTGAAAAATAATCTATATGTACAGCCCTAGTGAGCATCCTAGCCGCGGAGTTCTGGACATACTGGAGTCTGTCAGTAGCCTTGCTGGGCAGACCAAACAGGGTACCCTTACAATAGTCAAGTCGGGAGGTGATGGAGTGGATGAGGGTGTCAGCTACGGAGTTGGAGAGGCACTGTCAGAGTCTGGAGATGTTCTTAAGATGGTAAAAGGCAGTTTTAGTAGTGTTTTTGATGGGCTGTTGGAAGGAGCGTGGAGACCATGATGACGCCCAGGTTGCGTACTTGAGGGGATGCAGAGATTGAGCAGCCATCCACATCCAGTGTGATGTCACCAACCTTTTTGAGAAGTGACTGGGCCAAACACCATGAGTTCTGTTTTGTCTTTGAGTTTGAGGAGGTCACTGTCCATCCAGTTCTTGATGTCCTTCAGGCAGTTGATAAGCGGCACTGGTGGAAGGGGAGTAGATGACTTGCTGATGTAGGGCTGGGTGTCATCAGCGTAGCAGTGGAAGAAGAGTCCATGTTTCCGGATCATCCTCCCAAGCGGTAGCATGTAGATATTGAATAGTAGCGGGCCAAGCACCGATGCTTGAGGCACGCCGTGTGAGACTGGTGCCAAGTCAGAGCAGATGCCCTTCAGGGTGATGTATTGTTGCCTGTTGGTGAGTTAGGACTGAAACCGGGAATACACAGTACCAGTGAGAAGAATGGAGTGGGAGACTGTATCAAAGGCTGCAGACAGGTCGAGAAGAATTAAGATGCTGACATGGCCAGAATCAGCTGCCATGAGAAGGTCATTTGTGATTTTGATCTATGATGTGTCCTGAAGCCAGATTGAAATGGCTTGTAGAGGTTGTGATGTAGCATATGGTGGTTGAGTTGGGCAGCCACAGCTCTTTCCAATAAGTTGGATTGGGTGGTAGTGGTTTGGATCATCTGGGTCCAGGCCAGGTTTTTTGAGTGTAGGGATCACCGCCACAGTTTTAAAGCTGGTGGGGACAGAAGACAGCGAGTGTAGGACCCAGAGTTGGAAGACATGCCTTGACCAAGGCAGTCGGCATTGGATCCTGTTTGCTGGTCGTGGCCTTAGCTTTTGACACTAGCTCAAGAACTTGAGCTGTTTTGAGCGGGGAGAAAGAGGAGAGGCAGTCCGGCGGTGTGGAGAAGAGTTTGTCCAGCAGCGGTAGTGTGGTTGGGTGGGAGGAGCTGGACAGCTGGATGGTTTCTACATTTTTCTGGAAGTATTCCAGGAACCTGGAGCATAGGCCAGTAGCGTCAGATGGTTGAGGAGGGTCCGGTGGGCAGAGTAGGCGGTTGATAGTGGGGAAAAAAAGCTGCAGTCTGGTATGGGGGGGGAAAGAGAGCAGGCTGGACCGCAGGTTCCGTGAGGGGGAGTAGGGGTGGAGAAGGTCCAGTAGCTACTGGGGTGCAGTGGCATGGAGAGATTTATAGGTTTCTTTATAAGACATGGTCTTTGAAGGCCTCTAGCTGGACAGTGAGGCCTGAATTTTTATGAAGCCTCTCCAGCTGGTGACCAGCGGCCTTAATGGAGCGAAGTTCAGTAGTGAACCAGGGGGCAGGATGGGAGAAAGACAGTCTGTGTCTTGAGGGGAGCAAAAGAGTCCAGGCTGAGAGACAAAGCTGTATTATAGTGGGGGACTAGGCCATCCACCCCGGGGTCCGGGGGTTCTGAGGCCAGGTGGGTCCCTACAGTGCTGGCTAGGGTTGATGCATTAATAGACTTCATGTTCTTGAATGTGATGGTGCATTTGAGTTGTTGCCTGGGCAGAAGGACTGCAACAAAAGGATGGCACTGTGGTCAGATACAGCTAGGTCGATGCATTGCAGTAGGAAGAGAGTAGTACCAGTATCAGTGTGTGACCTTTGGTGTGCTGAATGATGCTGAGGCAGTCCAATAGTGACAGGAATTCAGCAGCAAACAGACAGCTGTTAGAGTCCACATGGAGTCCCCGAGCAGGAGTGTGCATGGAGACGTGGAGCTCATGGAGATGAGTAGCTCCGATAGCTCGGCCATGAAGATGGTGGAGTTTTCTGGGGGCCTATAAACCACTTGGAGCTGTGCAGACCCAGCCAATGTGAAACGAAGACACTCAAATGAGGTGATGTTGGGCACTGGAAGTTTTTTCACTGGGATGTCAGCTCGATGGATAACCAGACCACCACGGCCCGTAGAGCGAGGCTTCTGTATGTACACATAGCGTGGTGGGATGGCTTGGTTAAGTGTCCTGAAATCCTGCTGATTTTGCCAAGTTTCTGTTAAGCAAAGAAAATCCATTTTCCTGTCAGTTACGATGTCATGTATGAGTAGTACTTTATTATTTAGGGAGCGAGTGTTCAATAACATGAACATTGCAGTCCTGTTAGTAGGTGCTGAGGCAGGCAGTGTAGTACGAGCATCATCAACACAGACCAGGGTCCTGAGATTAACAGGACGCACGTGTGGTTTGTTGTGATGACGTCGTCTCACTGCGACAGAGCGTCTGTCCGACAAAACAGTGGGAATAGCATGGTCCACGTAAACAAACTTACATCGGGAGCCCCTATGTACATAGCGGGGGCGACGCAGGAGTTTGTCTTGATACCATCAAATCTCTCAATTTGGTATGATGTGACAGAAGAGGATCAGAAGATCCAGGGAGGAGTATTTAATGATTGTGTTATCAAAAGGTACTAGCCTACATATAATTACGCAGGTCCAGACCTCTGAGCTCATAGCTGGTTTGTCAGTAGAAGTTTTTCTCTCCGCTGTTCTGAGGGCTTTTACTGAGATTGTAGCACAAACAATCTGCATTCATGGAGACGACCGTCGATTAGAGGAAATAAATACCGTACGGTGAAGAGGATCAGGTTTGACCTCCAAAAAGAAAAGCAGTGGAAAGTAAAAAGCCTGATTATTATTATTAAAAAGTATGGTGAAGATTCAACAACTGCAAATGTGGTTTCCCCACAGGGGGGCGTTCAGTATGCAGAAACTGCAACAGGTTTTTATATCTGAGGAACATTTGTCTATGTGGAAGGCAGAGTCTGAAAGTAGAGAAAGGAAGAAGTGCCAGACGAATGAGATCGCTGGAGGGAAGCCGATGGTGACGGTGCGCATCCTCAGTCTCAAGCTCCCTTAAAAAAAGGGTAGAGACGGAGGACCTGAGGATGGATTCACTCTGTGCTGCGATCAAGAACTGGTGAGAGTTTGGAAATCAAATATCAATAATAATTTTCTTAATTGGCTAATAACGCTGAAGTAGGCTTCACAAATTAAACGAGAGAGAGAGAGAGAGAGAGAGAGAGAGAGAGAGAGAGAGAGAAAACAAAAAACCAAAACATTAAAAAAGTGGTGTTCAGACACAATGTGGCCGTGCTGAATTACTCGGAAACAGAAGATTTTAACATTTGTAACCCAGAGAAGACAATCCACAAATGCTTACCATGATCCCCAAAATATGTCACTGTCCACAATAATGCACTTCCATTTGTGTGTAAAATCATGACCACAAAAATACAGAGGGATGTGTTCACACAAGACAGTTTGTTGTTCACTTCCTGACAATTGTTGGGTAACGTTCCATTTGTGACTTCGTTTTTACACATTTGTGGAATTTTGTGTGCCTCCGAAATTTGTAGAAAAACAAAATAAAATCCACAAATATCTCACCTACCCAGAGACACATTTTTTGGGCCCGATCCCGAAACGTGTGAGGTCCCTATTGGAACTGAAGGAATTTTTTTCATGCTCGAGAACTCGAAACTGTGTGCGCATGCGCGCGCACACACACCCGTCGGGGCGAAGAATTTCGTATGTTTTGGGTCTCATGCATGGGCGTATCAACATGGCTATAGGGCAGCACCCGGCCAAGTTTCACTTAAGTGTACAAAATGTCTGGCACACAAATCTCTCAGGACCTCAAATGGACCATTATCACCACCACCACGCTTGTGAAAAAGGCTCAGCAGCGCCTCTATTTTCTAAGGGCACTGAGGAAGGTGAACCTGTGCCAGAAGCTGCCGATTTCCTTTTACAGACGTCCTGTTGAAAACGTCCTCTCTCACAACGTTCTGGTGTGGTTCACAAGCTACACCAAGGTTGACAAAAAGCCACTACAGAGAGGTATCAGCTCAGAACATCACCAACACACAACTGCCCTCTCTCACAGACAGAGCCCGCGGACCCCACTCCACACCCGCAGAGCCTTGGCAAAAAGAGGGTCAAGCGGCTCTGTGAGGCAGTTGGGACCCCACAGAAATTGAACGGCCCGCAGGGCCCACACCGCCCCACCTGCTCATGGAATAAGTCCAGCCACAGGGCCGCCCCCCCCCCCCCCCCCCCCCCCCAACGAGCAGCCTCTGAACCAACTTGACCCTCTGCACTCGCCATGCCGTGGCCAAGTCACGGAGGCCGAGCCCCCCGCGACCCACCAACACAGCGTGGACTCGCCCCTCCCCCACCCCCCAGATAAAGGCACGGATGGCGGCGCAGAGACCCCGAAGGACGGGGGCGGGGAGGTCATGGACATGGAACATCCCGTAGGAGGAGGGCCAGGGGCTCGATCGCAATGCTGAAGAGGAGGGCAGACTGAGGGCACCCCTGCCTGACCGACCTCTCCAGCACAAAAGCCTCCGACACCACGCCATTGAGCTTCAGCTGGCTCGTGGCGCTCCTGTACAGGAGCTTCATAAAGCGCTCGCCAAAGCCAAACCGGGGGAGGAGGCAGGTAGGCATGGTGTACTCTGTCGTATGCCTTTGGCAGGTCAACCAACAGCATCACCCCTCCACCATCACCGACCATCGCCCTGATCGCGCAGCGGGTCGAGAGAATGTTATCCACAATCTCCCGACCCGCGATAGCGTACGACTGGGTGTGAGTAATGATGGCGGCCTTCAACCTGTTGGCGAGCACCTTGTAATCTGCGCCGAGGACCGTCAGGGGCCTATAGTTGGCCAAGTCCCGCCTGTCACCTCCCCCCTTGTAGATGAGGGAGATGGCACCCCCAGCCCTGGCGCCCGGCAACTCACCCCGCCGCAGAGCCTCCTGAGTCCAGGCAGAGGTCGATCCTAGGAGCCTGGAGCACGGACCGAACCACTCGACGCCATGAGTAGACGCGGGCAACCTGGTTTTCCAACCTCCACACATCAACCAGGTCTGCCTCTCGCATAAGCCGGTACAGCGCGCGCTTGCCCCATCAGGGCGGTGTTAAAGTCCCCGACCCACAGGCAGTCAGCGCTGCACCATCGAGCCAGCCCCTGGAAAAAGGCCGGCCGCTCAGCGTTGTCAGTGGGGGCGTACACGCAGCCCAGCCTGAACTCCCGCCCGACCACAAGGACATCCAGGACCAACACTCTGCCGACCTCGTCCCTCCACACACACGCCATGTCGGAGACGACACCAGGACGGAACAGCACAGCGACGCCCCATGACCGACCCGGCCCACAAGCGTGGAAGAGACGACCCCGGCCACAGCCACATCACATCACATTCAAATGAATAAAAACTCTCACACACTTAGCATGGGAGCGCAGCCCCCGTATGTTGCATGAAAGGATGCGGAGCATGGCGGGTTATCATTAAAAGGATAAAAAACACACCCGACCCCAGCGTCTTTCCTGCAGCCGGCAACACCCCATACGGGGCTTTCCCCTCCCGTGCCACCCTGTTCCTCCTGCGGCTAAGTTTGAAGGCCTGCTGCTTCCTGGCCTCGATGATCGCCATGGCGTCCATTTCAGAGTCCTCCCCCGAGTCAGTGGGGCGGACAGCCCCCGCGCCAGCAGCCACAGCAGGCGATAACACGGTCGGGGAGGGGGGCAGGGGGCGTTTCAGCCAAGCTCCGGCCCTGCTTTCTGAATGGCAAAGACAACCACGCTGGGGAGCACATCGTGGCTGGGCCCAAGCTGAGCCGACGGGAGGGACTCCATCAAGCCACCAGAGCTCAATGACTCGGGGACCACCTACACCAGCGCCGGGCTTCACACCTCCTCCGACCCGTCGACTGACTAACGAGCAGGGCGGGAGCAACACAGGTGACTGGGATCAGGGTTAACGAGGCAGAGAGACAGAAGGGAAAACAGAGACTAGCAGGCAGTCCATCAGAGACCATCTCAGAGGGCGACCCAACAAGCAGGGCAGGTCAGGGGGAAAACACAGTTCAGGAGGCCGACGCAAGGGCCGACTGAACACGTCAGGCAGAGCAGGCAGGAGACTGAGATCGGGAGGTCGAGCTGGAGGACGACAGAGAGAACAGGTGCTCACCTGGGGGCAGACCGGTGGCCCTAGAAGGCGAGACCTCTTTGGAAGACGGGCTGGAGACCAGTATAGGAGTCCTGAGGCCTCAGGAGGCAGAGCTGAACTGAGGTCCGAGGACTGAGCTGCTGGGCTGAGGGCCACGGGCGAGACAGCTGGGCTGAGGTCCGTGGACCGGACACGAGGAGCTGGAGTCGGTCTGACCACCGACTGGACAGCTGGGCTGGGGACCATGGACCGGACACGAGGAGCTGGAGTTGGTCTGACCACCGACTGAGCATTAGGAACAGGAATCGGCTGGACCACCAACGGAGATGGTGTTGGTCGGACCACCGATGAGGGAACAGGAGTTGATCGGACCACCGGTCCGTTTGTTGGACTACAGTTACAACCGCTGACGTACTTTTTGATAGAGCCCTTTGTCGCGGGCCGCCATCTCGGTGCAGTCAATGTGCTGATAAATTTAACTTCTGCCTCAAATTCAAGGAGAGAAGAAGAGCTTGCTCTGGGGGAGGCAGTCTTTATCGGCCTCTGCTGGTGAACCATAGGAGCTATAGACATGTAGGCCACCAATCAAACGAGCCCACTTATAGCCCTGTAAAATGTTCTGTTCTCACCTTGTGCCCTGTAAAGCACGGGAGCACTTTTGGTCACAGGAATATTGAATGTTTTTATCAATATTTTATTATTATTATTTGGAACGTGGTTGTATGGACAGAAAGTGTTTTGAAGACACCTCCCAATAAAAGTGAACAAATAAACAGTAAATATGGCCAAAACATGGACATTCGGCTGGTATATTTTTGAAAAACAGTGTAAACACTCTTGTATATTAGTTTCTTCCCATTTAGAGTTACAGGTGTATTCTAGGTGTATTAGAAGATATTCAGTTGCATTATAATGAGTTGGATGATGGTTTTAAGTGAAACCTTTGATGTTTTATTGCATAAAAAAACTTTAGCTTTTTTACCAGGCAATGATGAAAATATATTTTCCTTTATTGCATCTCCATTTACTCTTTAATAGAATTTACAGTTGAGCTTCTGACCTGCATCTAGGCCTGATGGTTGAGGAGTTATTACTGATTTAGTTTGGGTTATTTTAGGCGGTTTTCCTGGAAATAGGGGGCAGTTATCATGTGGTTCAATATCTGGGTGTCAATATTTCCTCCAGGCTGTCACTGCACACCTACTTAAATCAATAGAGGATGACCTTGTGATATGGACATCATTGTCCATATCACTCATGGGAAGAGTTGCCACTATAAAAATGATGGTCCTGCCTTAAATCAACCTGTTTTCAATGTTACCCCACCAAACTCTCTGCTGTCTGGTTTACGTCACTGGACTCAAACATCTCTAAATTTGTCTGTTGAAAACAGACGGTTCAGTCTCTCTCCCGTTCTTAAAGTGGGAGACAGATTTATCCATTAGTCCAGACCAAAACTTCTGGATGCAGATATGTTTAATACTTTTAGAATGACCAAAAATCCCAATCTACAACTCATACAGTATACGGCTCTCCATAGAACACACTATACAGGACAAAGGATGTTCAGAATGGGTCTTATGCAGTCAAACATCTGCTGGAACTGCTCAGGTAACATGTCTGATAGTTACATGCATGCTATGTGACAATGAGCACCTGTAAGGTACCCAGTTTCCCCAGTATGACTCTGCGTGCCGGGGGACCTAAGTGACCTTAGTATAGAGGCTGAAACATCATACATGCTTCTCACTGCCTTATGCATCGGCAAGAAAACTATGCTCTGGGTGTTTGGGACCTCGCTGCTCTGGGTTCCGTGTGAACGGTGGGTGGGTCCTAGGGGCTGGGTTCGCCTGGTGGGCTCCTGGTGCTGGAGGCTGTTGCTGCTGTCGCGGGGTGGCTGCTGTCCCTTTCCTTTGGGGGGCGGCGGGGGTGTGTGTGAGGGGGCGAGGGGTTGGCAGGCTTCAGGTCTGGGCCGGAGCGCAGGTGTTTCTCTGTGGTGTCTGTCTGTGTGGTGTTTGTGTCCCCCGTCCCCATTTTTGTCCGGCCCGGTGACAAATCAATACATAATTAAATGAAGAAAAAAGGTTTCATTACCTTGAAAGACAGTGAAATCTGTCCTGTGTGGGAGTTTAATAAAAGAGCTCCTCTGTTCCTTGGAAATGTGGGTGTAGTTTCACCTTAAGGCCTCCTATTGTTATTAACATGACTGCAGCCTTTCATGTGAGTAAACGCTGCTTCCACCTACAACGTTTAACAGTGACGTTACCCATCTCCACCAACATCAGCAGCTACAGTTGACACTGTCATCAGTAGTAAAAACAATTGAACCTGAAAGAGATGTGGGAGGCACTGACGAAACCAAAGTTACATAATGTGACACGACGTGCACAGGGGCTGACTTAGATTGCAGGTGGGACAAAACTTGACTCCTGTTTCTCTGGAAGCAGTCAGCCTTCATGACATTGTGTAGATATCTTGCTATTATCACCCAAAATAAGATTTTCCCCTTTTGAAAATTGTAAATAATAGTTTGGATGGTTATAATGTGGCTCAGAACAGGTCAAATAATGCAGACATAAGAGCAAAAGAGATTATTATTTTATTATAAGTAAAGTAAATCTGTTAATCACAACCCGTTCTCCCTCCCTGACTCGTGATATGGACCCATGGTCAAGACCCATTGGCGTCCCACAGGTTTGTAACGCACTGGAGATCCCTATAGCGTCATAGTTCAACGCAGTGAGGGAAGCCCTGTAGCGTAAAGGCAGGTATATGATATTTAACAGAAAAGACTGAGTGAGGAGGTGGTTGGGGTGAAAGGAGGGCCAGAACCCCGACTTTGAACCAGGAGACTGTGATTTGTGTCCTGTGTGAAACAAAAATTTTATATTTTAATTATTTGTATTTAAGTTAGGCGAGTTACGTTAGTTTCCTTGCGTGTTAACTGACATGAGTGGTTATTTTACCCCAAACCATGATCTTTTCCCCTCCTCCTAACCAAGTCCTGTTGGTGCCTAAACCTAACCAAGTCCTGTTGGTGCCTAAACCTAACCAAGTCCTGTTGGTGCCTAAACCTAACCAAGTCCTGTTGATGCCTAAACCTAACCAAGTCCCTTTGGTTTCTAAACCTAAACAAGTCCCTTTGGTTTCTAAACCTTACCAAGTCCTGTTGGTGTCTAAACCTAACCAAGTCCCTTTGGTTTCTAAACCTAACAAAGTCCTGTTGGTGTCTAAACCTAACCAAGTCCTGTTGGTGTCTAAACCTAACCAAGTCCTGTTGGTGTCTAAACCTAACCAAGTCCTGTTGGTGT
>NC_060151.1:32407072-32411101 GCF_021292245.1 Micropterus dolomieu
CAAGTCCCGTTGGTGTCTAAACCTAACCAAGTATTTTGATGTCTAAACCTAACCAAGTCCCGTTGGTGTCTAAACCTAACCAAGTCCCGTTGGTGCCTCAACCTAACCAAGTCCCGTTGGTGCCTAAACCTAACCAAGTATTTTGATGTCTAAACCTAACCAAGTCCCGTTGGTGTCTAAACCTAACCAAGTCCCGTTGGTGTCTAAACCTAACCAAGTCCCGTTGGTGCCTCAACCTAACCAAGTCCCGTTGGTGCCTAAACCTAACCAAGTATTTTGATGTCTAAACCTAACCAAGTCCCGTTGGTGCCTCAACCTAACCAAGTCCCGTTGGTGCCTAAACCTAACCAAGTATTTTGGTGTCTAAACCTAACCAAGTCCCTTTGGTTTCTAAACCTAACCAAGTCCTGTTGGTGTCTAAACCTAACCAAGTCCTGTTGGTGTCTAAACCTAACCAAGTGCCTTTGGTTTCTAAACCTAACCAAGTCCTGTTGGTGTCTAAACCTAACCGAGTGCCTTTGGTGCCTAAACCTAACCAAGTCCTGTTGGTGCCTCAACCTAACCAAGTCCTGTTGGTGTCTAAACCTAACCAAGTCCCTTTGGTGTCTAAACCTAACCAAGTCCTGTTGGTTTCTAAACCTAACCAAGTCCTGTTGGTGTCTAAACCTAACCAAGTCCCTTTGGTGCCAAAACCTAACCAAGTCCTGTTGGTGTCTAAACCTAACCAAGTCCTGTTGGTGTCTAAACCTAACCAAGTCCCTTTGGTGCCTAAACCTAACCAAGTCCCTTTGGTGTCTAAACCTAACCAAGTCCCGTTGGTGCCTAAACCTAACCAAGTCCCGTTGGTGCCTAAACCTAACCAAGTCCCGTTGGTGCCTCAACCTAACCAAGTCCCGTTGGTGTCTAAACCTAACCAAGTATTTTGATGTCTAAACCTAACCAAGTCCCGTTGGTGTCTAAACCTAACCAAGTCCCGTTGGTGCCTAAACCTAACCAAGTCCCGTTGGTGCCTAAACCTAACCAAGTCCCGTTGGTGCCTCAACCTAACCAAGTCCCGTTGGTGCCTCAACCTAACCAAGTATTTCGATGTCTAAACCTAACCAAGTCCCGTTGGTGTCTAAACCTAACCAAGTATTTTGATGTCTAAACCTAACCAAGTCCCGTTGGTTTTTAAACCTAACCAAGTCCTGTTGGTGCCTGATCATTTACAGTCTAGGTTTCTATGTTTTGGGGAACAGAGATCCTCTCTCGGCCTCGAATGAACATTCCAGGAGAGGAGAGGAACAACAAGAGGGGGAGAACACCAAAATCTGACAGCTCTGACCTGAACCCTAGGAAATGTGGACGGACTAACATAAGGAGTACAGGAGAGGAAAGGTTAAGGATATAAAAACATACATATATATCGATAAGACATAACAATAATAGTAAATTTAAAAGGACGTCATTTTCTGCCATAACTGCTACCATCCAGCACCTTATGGGAATAATCGACAGCAGAAACAGCTGATCAGACGTGAGTAACAAGTTCGCTACGTCAGAACTTATTCAGCAAAAGTGTTTCCATCTCCCAAAGGCAAAAACCACCTCTAGTGAGCTTTTCCACAACCTTTTCTAACGCCATACTTCAAAATAAATAAAACGTTGATGGTTTTCATGACATGATTGTGGGCTACACACATATCAGTGTTTCCCACACACAGGCTTTATTAAGAGCCGCCCAAGTCAATTTGGAGAGCCATTATTTTAAAATCGTTTTTGATTGCAGAGCTGCGCAGCGCATATTCGCTCCACACCTCTCTCTCTCTCTCTCTCTCCAACACATTGATAACGGACCTGTCTGTGGATTGAACGGTCAGTATCATGAACACCGCTACACAAATCTGTCCAACACAACGCTGTCAGAGACCCACCTTCAACAAAGTTATTAGCAAGCATGTAAGGAGCCCAGCTGACAAGGAGAGCTATGTTAACGTTAGAGTACAGCTGGTAGTCAAGTTCAAGATGACGGCGGCTGACTTTCACTGACTAGATAGTCTAAAGCAGTGGTTCCCAACCTTTTTTCCTTGGCGCCCCCCCTACTTTTATCTACGAAAAGCTGAGCCCCCCCAACAGCTGACAAAACACGCACACAGAAAAAGATGATGTAATTACTTAATAATAGCGAACAAATAGAGTCAAATGACACCTCCATGGCTCCGTGTAAATCAGTGACAACTCTTGGTTGGCCTTCACCAACAGCCTCCTGGTGTTTTGGGGTTTATAAGGTGTAGCCTAATATATATTATATATATTTACAAAATATAGGCCTACAGCTTGCACTAACTTAAGTGTTTTCAACACGCACACACTCTCATACACTGGTGGAACAGCCACCAGGGGCAATTCGAGGTTCAGTATCTTACGCAAGGACACTTCCACATGCAGCCTGGATTGAACCGCAGACCTTCTAGCATATTTAACTTAAGTTAAAATTACAGGCTATATAACTTTCCCTGATAGGCCTTTATCTAGTATTGAGGGGACGCTCTGCCATGTGAATTCCCTCCTGTTGATGTCCTGATAACTATTTAGATTCTGGAAACTCCCAAACAGCGAGGATCAGTCTCTCTGCCAATGATTTGTGCTGCACGTCGCATACAAAACGTTCAAGACAATTCAACATCTGTAGCGGTTGGCGAGAGGCGACCACTTCACCTCACTTCAACAGAGACACTTGTTACTGAGCACAGACTGTTTCTGCTGCTCCCTGATAAAAGATACCTGCTGATGCCTGTTCAGACCCCCCCACTCTGATGGGAACTTGTTTTAACAAGCTAGATAAAAGGTAAAAATATTAATGTTTAAGTTGAGATTTACAAGAAATATTTTATTGCTGCTGTGTAAAGGGAACACTGCTGGGAAAAAGCTCCTTTTTTATTTTTATGTGTGAGCGTTGTTGGAGGAGCGTGAGAACGAAGACTTTCACTGCCACTGACTGCTTCACCGAAACTGCTGTTGGTATATTATGAAGAGTACTCTGAAGATATCTGTCCTGTGTGGGAGTTTAATGGAAGAGCTGCTCTGTTCCTTGGAAATGTGGGTGTAGTTCCTCTTTTCACCTTGGACAGGTAGAGCAGCAGCAGCAGTCTCACTTGGCAGCGTCCTCGCTGTGTTGAGTTTTGCTCAGCATGATGTGGCAGCTCAGTGGGCTTCCTGCAGCTGAATATCTGAGCAAGAGATGTAACCTAAAATACTTTGTGGAGGACGGGAGGAAATTTAATAATTCTGAGCGCCTGGTGAACTTTCAACAACATCTATCACTTTGTGTTGTTGGACAGAGAAAATGACAAAGGGACATAAGATCATATTTCACAACAAGTCCCCATAATAAGGTGATCTGGTGACATCACGGTCTCCATGCTGCACTAATAACAGTAGGAAGGCTTTCCTCTGAGTACACACATCCTTTACAAGTACACTTCTGGCTGGATTATTTGTGTCCCCTCCAAAAAAGAGAAATGTTATGTTTATTGTTCTCCCCAGCAGACATGTGTTATCTCTTATAGATACAGGAACATCTTATCTGCATCTTCATATGACACGCTGAGATAAAATCATGATGCTTCAGCAGCTTCCAAGAGAAACATTCAGGACATCCTTTAGAGTTTGTTTGAGCCTTTCTGTTTGGAAAAGTTGCAACTTCAGTCCTTCAGTTTGAGATCAAATCAGTTTCCTGTTTCACTGGAACCACAGCTGATGTGCGTCTTTTTATTTATTTCCCCTTAAATCCTTCAATGTACTCGTCTGATCAAACTGTTGAGCTGAAGACTCCTCAGTATGTTTTTAGTATCAGATGCTCTCCATGATCCGGACCAAAGGGCAGCCTCATCACAGAAGCTTGACGTCAAATGACTCCAATTAAAGGACAAACGGGGAACAAGCTCCTAACAAACCAAAGCTGGACCTCTTCACCAGCGGAGGAATGTAATGAAGTACACGTGTACTGTACTTGAGGAAACTTGTACTACTTTGAGGTAGTAGTGAGAG
>NC_060151.1:32411121-32412194 GCF_021292245.1 Micropterus dolomieu
CACCCATCGCCACCTATATATTAGGTCTCATATAAATAAAGGAACATCTTAATAAGGCACGCTGAGATAAAATCATGATACTTCTACCTAATAAAGAAAAGAAGAAACAAAGAAAAAGGGTTAACAGCATTCTTTAGAGTTTGTTTAATGCTTTCTGTTTCAAACAGGTTCAACTTCAGTCCTTTAGTTTCCTGTTTCACTGGAACCACAGCTGATGTGCGTCTTTTTATTTATTTCCCCTTAAATCCTTCAATGTACTCGTCTGATCAAACTGTTGAGCTGAAGACTCCTCAGTATGTTTTTAGTATCAGATGCTCTCCATGATCCGGACCAAAGGGCAGCCTCATCACAGAAGCTTGACGTCAAATGACTCCAATTAAAGGACAAACGGGGAACAAGCTACTAACAAACCAAAGCTGGACCTCTTCACCAGCGGAGGAATGTAATGAAGTACACGTGTACTGTACTTGAGGAAACTTGTACTACTTTGAGGTAGTAGTGAGAGTATTTCCATTTGATGGAACTTTCTGCTTCTGCTCCACCACATTTCAGAGGTAAAAACTGTAGCCTGCTTTTTACTCCACTGATCTGACAATAAAGAGAAAATAGTGTAATCACAGTTAACCTGGGGCCGTTTGGGGCCCCTGAGGATTTGCACCTCTAGCAACATACAGTAGATATGATAACAGAGACAAACCACGCTGCTGCATACCGAGGACATTTACAGGGCGCCGTTAGCTCAGCTGGTGCAGTGTGCGCCCCGTGTACACGGCTGAGTCCTCACTGCAGCAGCCCGAGGTTTGAATCCAGCCTGGGGCCCTTTGCTGCATGTGGCCCCCCATCTCTCTCTCTCTCTATCCACTGTCCTATCAAATAAAGGTACATTTACTTTGGATGCTGTCCGTCCATTTGGCTTTGTCCCTTTACTTCAGTAAGACTTTGAATACAAGTCTTTCCCCTGGAACAGAATATTTTTACATTCTGATGTTGCTGCATGATCATTTCCATGAACTGCTCAAACATGAAACTGCACAGAGGAAGCAACATTCCATGGAGAGAATCCACTTTGAACA
>NC_060151.1:32412214-32412875 GCF_021292245.1 Micropterus dolomieu
GTTTGGGGCCCCTGAGGATTTGCACCTCTAGCAACATACAGTAGATATGATAACAGAGACAAACCACGCTGCTGCATACCGAGGACATTTACAGGGCGCCGTTAGCTCAGCTGGTGCAGTGTGCGCCCCGTGTACACGGCTGAGTCCTCACTGCAGCAGCCCGAGGTTTGAATCCAGCCTGGGGCCCTTTGCTGCATGTGGCCCCCCATCTCTCTCTCTCTCTATCCACTGTCCTATCAAATAAAGGTACATTTACTTTGGATGCTGTCCGTCCATTTGGCTTTGTCCCTTTACTTCAGTAAGACTTTTACTTGTCATGGAGTATTTTTACATTGTGATATTGCTACATGATAATTCCCATGAACTGCTGGAGGAAGACCAGACATGATGTTGTCGTGGTAACTCTTGTTTTCATCACCTGAAGCGTTATTGTGGCTGTTCTCACACAGTCCAGTCTCCACAGGCTGTCGCTTCATTCTTCTACAGAAAGAGCTCCTCTGTTCCTCGGTAATGTGGGCGTGTCCAGGCTGTTACGATCACCGGAGTCCCTCCTTCACTGTAGACAGCCAATAAAAGCAGAGCGGCAGACAGCATCAGGGTCACTTCACAGCTCGGTCCTGGTCTCAGCTGGATCCCTGAGGAAGATCAACAAGAGACTCTG
>NC_060151.1:32412895-32416142 GCF_021292245.1 Micropterus dolomieu
TCTCTCTCTCTCTATCCACTGTCCTATCAAATAAAGGTACATTTACTTTGGATGCTGTCCGTCCATTTGGCTTTGTCCCTTTACTTCAGTAAGACTTTGAATACAAGTCTTTCCCCTGGAACAGAATATTTTTACATTCTGATGTTGCTGCATGATCATTTCCATGAACTGCTCAAACATGAAACTGCACAGAGGAAGCAACATTCCATGGAGAGAATCCACTTTGAACAGGTGCGACTTCATTCTTCCAGCTGAAGGTGTGAACAGATCCTGGATCAGCAGGTTGGACATCAACGCACCTCAGACCAGACATGATGTTGTTGTGGTAACTCTTGTTTTCATCACCTGAAGCGTTATTGTGGCTGTTCTCACACAGTCCAGTCTCCACAGGCTGTCGCTTCATTCTTCTACAGAAAGAGCTCCTCTGTTCCTCGGTAATGTGGGCGTGTCCAGGCTGTTACGATCACCGGAGTCCCTCCTTCACTGTAGACAGCCAATAAAAGCAGAGCGGCAGACAGCATCAGGGTCACTTCACAGCTCGGTCCTGGTCTCAGCTGGATCCCTGAGGAAGATCAACAAGAGACTCTGAGGCTCCACAGCAGGTAGGACGTCCTCCTCACTGAGAGGCTGTGTGTGCACTTGAGCTTCACAGGTCACTAACTAACTAAGTAACTAAGTAACTAAGTAAGTAACTCAGCAGCCAGCCTGACTGGTGCAGTCCACCATGAGCAGGCTGCAGTCCTGGACTCATGGAAACATGAAGTGAAAGGCTGCAGCTGGTTCAGTCAGCATCTGTCCGAGCAGAAGGACAGAAAGATCAGACACATCCTGTCCAGTGTTGCCTTCAGGGTGCGTCTGACAGAACAGAGACGCTGTTAGAGTCACTACAGGCATTTCACTTTACTCCCATGAAGTCTGAACAGTCTGTCTGCTGCTCTGTCTCCCTCTGCAGGTTCAACACATCATGGCAACCCGTCAGTGCACCGTTGAGATTGACAATGAGACTATGCACTTCTTCTGTAACCCGCAGTGAGTCTGCTTTAGTTTCTTTGTGTCTGTTCTTAGATCGTTTTTTAAATGTTTATATGTTTCCACCTGCCTCCAGTGTTTGTGCTCAGCTAGGATAAACACATCCTGCACTGGATGCTGTGAAATGAAACATCAGTTTCATGTGACTTTCTCACAGTGTCAAAGTCTTGAAGTCTTTTGTCGCTCTGTCTCCCCAGGGTGTACCTTAAACACGGGTCCTGTGAGGAGCCTTTGCCATCATATATTATCATCTGTGAAACTGGCAGGGCTGTGTTCATCAGCACAAATGATGGAGTTGATGGAGTCCTCACTTATGATCTGCTGAATAGCACCACAAAAAAATGTGATGGAAAAATAAGGGTAGAGTTCTGCGTTCCTTCTGACTCCCAGCCGAACAGCTTTACAGTGGGAACCTGTGACATAAATACAAAGTGTGATGAAAGCCTTTATAACAGGATGGCTCACAAGAAGCAGGCAGGGCTTGTCAGAGCTAAAGCTAAAGAGGGTCTGACTTACAGTGGTGAACCTCTTACCATGACAGCCTCCATGACAAGCAGTAAGACAGCTGACCTCAAGGTATTGGTGTGTTCAGGTTGTTTCCAGGACCAGTAATCCCAGTTGGCCCACTGAGGGGTTCTGTTTCATCAGTTTCTCTTTATGTTTCTGTTCTGCTGCTGACTGTGTCTGAGGACAATAAAGATGAATCTGATCTACTCAATATTTGTGTTAAAACATTTTGTTGGTGAAGTTCAGACCCAACGTGGTCGTTCTGAATCTGAACAGAAACAACAAGCGTCAGTTTCTGAAGCAGAAAAATACTAAATTTAACATGACAAATATACAAATATACAATATTTAATGAATAAAAGCAAAAGAACCAGAACAGCATGTGTTTGTCAGAATATTCTGAATCTGTATTATATTTATATTCTGCTTTAACAGCAGCACAATGCACACCTCAGGAGCAGGGAGGGGCAGCATCAAAGAGCCGTTGTTAGCGTTGTTAGCTAGCTGCTGTTGGCTGGAGCGTCACAGAGAAAGTCTGTCGGTGATTTAAACCAGATGGAAACTACCTCCTGTGTCCAGCAAAACGCCTAAAATAAGATACCGCAAATAAATAGCTCGTCAGCCATCAGGCCTAGATGCAGAATTCTCCTTTGACGGGTCAGAAGCTAAAGAATACGGACCAGCTGTAAATGAACCTATTTATTTTGCTATTAAAGAGTAAATGAAATGCAATAAAGGACAAGATGACATTTTCATCCTCGCCTGGTATAAAATCTATAATTTAAAGGCACCATCAAAACCACCATCCTGTAGATTATAATATCTTCTAACACACCTGGAATACACCTGTAACTGTAAAGCTGATGAAAAGAAACTAATAGTTAATGCACAGATTTTCTAAATTACTACTTATTAACATACAACCACGTTCCAAATAACAAAGTTAGTCCTCCGTTACTTTGTGACTAGATAATGAATTTAGAGCTGATGGAATCGCATCCTTAAATTTAGCTACAGCTCTATCAGACAGACATCTTGTAGTTCAGCAATACAAACTCAAAAGTTATCAAACAGTGGTCGGACAAAGAGGGATTCTGTGGGAACACCAGTAAATGTTCAATTTCAATACCATACACCAAAACAAGGTCGAGGGTGTGGTTAAAACAGTGAGTCGGTTCATGAACACTCTGAGAGAAGCCAATGGAATCTAACAGAGAGATAAACGCAGTACTAAAGCTGTCATTCTCAACATCCACATGAATATTAAAATCCCCTACAATAATAACTTTGTCCGTTTTAAGGACTAAAGTTGACAAAAACTCTGCAGAGTACGGACCAGGTGCTCGGTACACTATAACAAAAAGAATTGGTTGCAGTGATTTCCAACTTGGATGCGAAAGACTAAGAACAAGACTTTCAAATGAGTTATAGTTTGGTTTAGGTTTAGAGCTGATTAGTAGGCTAGAGTGGAAGATAGCTGCAACTCCACCTCCTCGGCCTGTGCCTCGAGGAATGTGAGTATTAATATGACTGGGAGGGGTGGATTCATTTAGGCTAACATATTCTCCATCACCCAGCCAGGTTTCAGTAAGACCAAATAAATCAATATCATAATCTGATATTAGTTCATTTACTAGTACACCTTTAGAAGAGAGAGATCTGATGTTTAAGAGTCCACATTTAACTCTCCTATTCGTTTGCACTATTGCTC
>NC_060151.1:32416242-32421865 GCF_021292245.1 Micropterus dolomieu
GTCCGTGGAGAGATTTGTACGTCAGTAGGAGGATTTTATATTTGATCCGGGACTTAACTGGCACCCAGTGGAGCTTCTTCAGGATGGGAGTGATGTGACGTCCAAGTTGTTTGTGGGTGAGCATTAGGGCCGGGGCGATTCGTCGACGTAATCCATTACAGACACTCAACGACGTGCTGCTCTGTGAGCTCTGAACTGGAAACAGCTTCACTGCATCACAGCTGCTGTCCACGAATAGTGAAGCAGCACAAACACGTGAAACGAAAGTATCCCGCAGCACCGCCAATCGTGTTTACTTTCTGTCGCCACACGAGCACGGCACATTATCAGCATGAGGACACGTAGCGTTTCTTCATTACCTTCATGTGAAAAGTAATTTCTGCCCCGCTGCTATCATGGTAACCTAACATCGCGAGTCACGCAACGATCGGCTGTTTCATGTTCTGTTTATTTAACGGCCACGTATGAGCGAGAAAACAGCTGAAACTAATTACAGACAGACAATCTGTGACTGTGTGTACAGTCTGAGTCCTTTCAGGTGTTCACTGATGCAGAAATACATTATCATACTGCAGTACTCAATATTGAAATGAATCCATGTCAGAAACATTTAAAGTTTTAAGTAAAGTAGCCTAATTAATGTTTGTTATTTTCACAGTGGAAATTTGATTCATTTTAAGATTTGCTGCTATTGTCATTCTGATATGCTTCATCTGGATGATGATTGAATAAAATACAGATTTATTGATTAGACATGTTTGATATTTATTTTGGATAAATTGGTATGTTAATCGAGTAATAGGCAACTTTTATTTCTTTAGAACAAACAAAATTAGTCGTTCGATTAAATCGACTTGAAAAATAATCTATATGTACAGCCCTAGTGAGCATCCTAGCCGCGGAGTTCTGGACATATTGGAGTCTGTCAGTAGCGTTGCTGGGCAGACCAAACAGGGTACCCTTACAATAGTCAAGTCGGGAGGTGATGGAGTGGATGAGGGTGTCAGCTACGGAGTTGGAGAGGCACTGTCAGAGTCTGGAGATGTTCTTAAGATGGTAAAAGGCAGTTTTAGTAGTGTTTTTGATGGGCTGTTGGAAGGAGCGTGGAGACCATAATGACGCCCAGGTTGCGTACTTGAGGGGATGCAGAGATTGAGCAGCCATCCACATCCAGTGTGATGTCACCAACCTTTTTGAGAAGTGACTGGGCCAAACACCATGAGTTCTGTTTTGTCTTTGAGTTTGAGGAGGTCACTGTCCATCCAGTTCTTGATGTCCTTCAGGCAGTTGATAAGCGGCACTGGTGGAAGGGGAGTAGATGACTTGCTGATGTAGGGCTGGGTGTCATCAGCGTAGCAGTGGAAGAGGAGTCCATGTTTCCGGATCATCCTCCCAAGCGGTAGCATGTAGATATTGAATAGTAGCGGGCCAAGCACCGATGCTTGAGGCATGCCGTGTGAGACTGGCGCCAAGTCAGAGCAGATGCATTGTTGATGTATTGTTGCCTGCTGGTGAGTTAGGACTGAAACCGGGAATACACAGTACCAGTGAGAAGAATGGAGTGGGAGACTGTATCAAAGGCTGCAGACAGGTCGAGAAGAATTAAGATGCTGACATGGCCAGAATCAGCTGCCATGAGAAGGTCATTTGTGATTTTGATGAGGACAGTTTCTGTGCTATGATGTGTCCTGAAGCCAGATTGAAATGGCTTGTAGAGGTTGTGATGTAGCATATGGTGGTTGAGTTGGGCAGCCACAGCTCTTTCCAATAAGTTGGATTGGGTGGTAGTGGTTTGGATCATCTGGGTCCAGGCCAGGTTTTTTGAGTGTAGGGATCACCGCCACAGTTTTAAAGCTGGTGGGGACCACCCCAGAAGACAGCGAGTGTAAGACCCAGAGTTGGAAGACTTGACCAAGGCAGTTGGCATTGGATCCTGTTTGCTGGTCGTGGCCTTAGCTTTTGACACTAGCTCAAGAACTTGAGCCATTTTGAGCGGGGAGAAAGAGGAGAGGCAGTCCGGCAGTGTGGAGTTGAAGAGTTTGACCAGCAGCGGTAGTGTGGTTGGGTGGGAGGAGCTGGACAGCTGCAGTTGCTGGTGGATGGTTTCTACTTTTCTGGAAGTATTCCAGGAACCTAGAGCATAGGCCAGTAGCGTCAGATGGTTGAGGAGGGTCAGGTGGGCAGAGTAGGTGGTTGATAGTGGGGGAAAAAAAAAAAAGCTGTTTAGGTTGATGTTGGTTGCCAATGAGGGTCGAGTAAGTTAATTTTCGCCCTGGACAGAGGGTCTTTGTAGGCTTCCTGGTGGACAGTGAGGCCAGATCTATCTCTATCTAGGGGTGTGTGCACGCGCTCTCCCCACTGCTCTTAACTTGTATTATGTAGCGCCTGTCACAAGACCCAAGGACGCTTTACACATAATTGCAGAGGCAGAGCAACAAAGTCATTCAGCGTTGAATGCCTTTGTGAAGAGGTGGGTTTTTTGAAGGTGTCCACAGAGGGAGCATTTCAGATCTCTGTGGGGATGGAGTTCCAGAGGGTGGGGGCTGCAACGCTGAAGGCTCTGTCCCCAAAGTCTGCAGTCTGGTGTGGGGGGAGGACAGAGCAGGCTGGACCGCAGGTTCCGTGAGGGGGAGTAGGGGCAGAGAAGGTCCATTAGCTACTGGGGTGCAGTGGCATGGAGAGATTTATAGGTTTCTTTATAAGACATGGTCTTTGAAGGCCTCTAGGTGGACAGTGAGGCCTGAATTTTTATGAAGCCTCTCCAGCTGGTGACCAGCGGCCTTAATGGAGCGAAGTTCAGTAGTGAACCAGGGGGCAGGATGGGAGAAAGACAGTCCGTGTCTTGAGGGGAGCAAAAGAGTCCAGGCTGAGAGACAAAGCTGTATTATAGTGGGAGACTAGGCCATCCACCCCGGGGTCCGGGGTGTCATGAGTTGTAGTTCTTGCCATTTGTTTCTGGTGTCCTTCTGTTAACCTGTTCATCTTGTTTCCTTGTCCTTAGTGTTTATGTCTTGTCTGGTGTTCTCGTAGTCCTGTGTTGTTTTGATATTGGTTTGGTAGTCTACTTGTTATATGGTTTCTTAGTCACTGCCTTAACTCTTGTTCCTGCGTTTTAGTTCTTTGTCCTTGTTCCCAGTCCTGTACCTTAGTTCATGTTAAGTGTTCACTCTGGTCTGTTTTGTGTTCAGTAACCTGTGTTCCGTCTGTTCCCCCGGTTGTCACTCTGCCTGCATGTCAGTCTCTCTATTCACCGTCTCTCTCTGCCTGCCTCGTTAATCTCATGTCCTTCACCTGTGTTGCTCCCCCCCTGCTCGTCCGTCCGTGTATACCTGGTGTTTCTGTCTTGTCTTTGTCGGGTCATTGTATGCTGTCTCCTGGAGTTGCTGTGAGGTCTCCTGTTGTCTGCCTGTTTGTCGTGTCTCCCTGTTACCCTGCTCCCTTTGGACTACCTTAGTTTTTGGACTCTGTATTCAGCCACTCACCTGTAAGTGTGCTCGCTTTTGGTTTGTTCATTAAAACCCCTTTGTACTGTACCTCTTCCTGCCTTGCGTCCTGCATTTGGGTCCTCCAACCTGCCTCACCCACACCAAATCGTGACACGGGGGTTCTGAGGCCAGGTGGGTCCCTACAGTGCTGGCTAGGGATGATGCATTAACAGACTTGATGTTCCTGAATGTGATGGTGCATTTGAGTTGTTGCCTGGGCAGAAGGACTGCAACAGAAAAGGATGGCACTGTGGTCAGATACAGCTAGGTCGATGCATTGCAGCAGGAAGAGTGTAGTCCCAGTGGAGCACACCAGATCCAGTGTGTGACCTTTGGTGTAAGTGGGACCTTTGACGTGCTGAATGATGCTGAGGCAGTCCAATAGTGACAGGAATTCAGCAGCAAACAGACAGACATAGAGTCCACATGGATAGTGAAAAACCTTGGAAAAAAAATAAAATAAAGGACTACATTTTCAGAGAGTTTCTCTCATAAATGATTGAATACAAAGTCAGAATATTCAAGTTTCTATTTTGTAAATTTGTGATTATTAGTTTCTCTAAATCTACCACATTAATCTTGGAAATTCTTTCCCCCTCTCCCCTGGCTCCATTTTTTATTACAGTGCAGCTGTACCTTTAAATCTTAATGACATTACATATAATACATTATAGAGAATTAGCCTAGGAACACTGAAGATAATTACAAATTTACTTCATGAGATGCCAACAAGCCTCCCTGGCTCTGTCGGCCGCTACGATATTACATCTGGCCGTTAACGTGTCTTTAAACGGCTCATAAGCTCTCAAAACCTCTCTGCACGGCCGAACACGCCGCTTTTATGCGAATCCTATTAAGTTAACACCGACTCAACTAACCAACATCTTCTCCACCGTCGTAGTTTAACTCCAGCGTAGCTGTCAGAGTTTGTCAACCTGAGTAGGTTGAAGTGCCTTCGTAGTGCAGGCCACTGGTCGAGTGTGTTCCTGCCTGGATATTTGTTGCCTTTATATTTTGGTTTCTTTATGGACTCGTTCTCTTTTCTCTCACCATTTGGATTATCTGGAGTTTACCTCAGCTTTTGGATTTGTGTGGACTCCATTTCGAGAACCGAACCCGCCTGTTCCTGTATCTGATCCTGACATGTTTGGTCGACACGAGACCCAAATTTAAACAGAGGAAGCTGAGAAATAATCCTCAGAGCGGAGACAGACGCCTCTCTGTCACTACAGGCTGTGCCACAGTTTGCCACACCAGAGGACTTTAAGCCTGCATGGCAGCAAGCTGGCTGTAACTCCACGGATGGTGAATGGACTGGTCCTAATGATAAACCCGGCCAGAAATTTTAGCCCACACTAGGCAAAGCTGAGATAGCCTTAGTGACACAGATGGAGTGTTTTATTTCAAAAAATGTTTCCTTCAGATTAAACTGTGACAGTTATATTCCTCCTTTTACCTTAAAACAAAACATGGAGAGAAACAAATACCCTTCAACAAATGAGTTATCAAATAATTATTAAAAAAAAGGTGTGAAGTAACAAAAGAACCATTTGTCCTGTATCAATGTTTGTTACTCTTATTAGGTTGGACTGACTGTAGTAAAAGACTTCACTGTTATTTGCTTTATTTAATCATGAGTTCATAGCTTCTTCTTCCAGTGATAATCATTTGTGTCTCTGTTACGTTTAGCTGGGAGGCTACAGGGAAGATCAGGGGTTTAGGGTCCAAATGCAGACACTGGATTACTGGAGTGGATCTGGTAATTATAAGGTGACTTATTAGCTAACTAGTGACACACAGGAAACCAAAAACAACCAGATGAGAACACGGGGAAAATCCAGAGACAAGAGGCGCGAAGTGGAGGCAGTCTAATATTGACAGAGTAATCAACAGGAGAGTCTGGAGTGAAACCAACAATGAAGCAGCACTGAGTGAAGGGAGCAACAGCACTTAAATACAACAGGAGGGGAGAACCTAATGACACACAGGTGGAACCACTAGACAATCAGTGAGGACACCAACAGCGGCAGGAAAACAAGAGGCAGACCACTACCAAGTGTAGTGATATTTGTTGGCGACCGTTACGCACAAGTGAACACTTGCCCCGGGGACATCTTACCCCACTCTAGCTTAGATGT
>NC_060151.1:32421965-32432306 GCF_021292245.1 Micropterus dolomieu
CAGACGGGTCACCACAGCCGGGACCGCTGGTGACCACAGCCCGACAGAGACGGGTCACCACAGCCGGGACCGCTGGTGACCACAGCCCGACAGACGGGTCACCACAGCCGGGACCGCTGGTGACCACAGCCCGACAGACGGGTCACCACAGCCGGGACCGCTGGTGACCACAGCCCGACAGAGACGGGTCACCACAGCCGGGACCGCTGGTGACCACAGCCCGACAGACGGGTCACCACAGCCGGGACCGCTGGTGACCACAGCCCGACAGACGGGTCACCACAGCCGGGACCGCTGGTGACCACAGCCCGACAGAGACGGGTCACCACAGCCGGGACCGCTGGTGACCACAGCCCGACAGACGGGTCACCACAGCCGGGACCGCTGGTGACCACAGCCCGACAGACGGGTCACCACAGCCGGGACCGCTGGTGACCACAGCCCGACAGAGACGGGTCACCACAGCCGGGACCGCTGGTGACCACAGCCCGACAGACGGGTCACCACAGCCGGGACCGCTGGTGACCACAGCCCGACAGACGGGTCACCACAGCCGGGACCGCTGGTGACCACAGCCCGACAGAGACGGGTCACCACAGCCGGGACCGCTGGTGACCACAGCCCGACAGACGGGTCACCACAGCCGGGACCGCTGGTGACCACAGCCCGACAGACGGGTCACCACAGCCGGGACCGCTGGTGACCACAGCCCGACAGAGACGGGTCACCACAGCCGGGACCGCTGGTGACCACAGCCCGACAGAGACGGGTCACGTGAGATCTGTCCTCACATCGATGACAGACTGACCATAAAGCGTCATGTTCAAGATCATCTATGGGTAAAAAACTAACAGCCTATTTAACTGGGATTTTCAAATTGTTAAAGATGTAAATGCGTTCAGATATGTGCTTTGATATCGACAGCATGAATGGGGAAATGAAACGGTGTGTCAGACAGCCGCACTTATCCCCCACTTACAATGCTGTCCTTTCATCACTTCCCAGGAAACTCAACAAACGTAACCTATTGGCCTCGGGTGAAGATACCAACGATGGTCGTTCAGTCTTGGCCACCGCTAGTCTTAACGACTGTCGTCACAGCAACCGGGAACACTAACCAACCAGCGGTATCGATGACCCGGGCCAACGACCCCACTGAGGTTAAATAGCTGAGTTTCCCTGCCAGTCAGTCAGAACTGAAGAAGTCCTTTGGATGAGGGACGAAACGTCTTCCAGTATCTTCAACCGAGTCCAGTTGCCCTTGATTTATAACCTTCGTTGGATAACTATGACCTGAACGACTGAGAATCTTCATAGACAAAACATTTGTCGCCTTGGCAACAGCACGACGGTTCTTTATCAGAAAGCAGCCGGTGTTCTGCCAGCGGACCACAGACAAGGTAACAGCAACTTTAGCATTTAACTGAAATCATGATTGATTGTTGAGTTGAAGCCAAAGTAAGCTGCAGTCCTCAGCTGAAATCTCCTCCTCCTTTTTGGGCCGTGAGTTGGAACCTCATAGTCAGGAGTTAACTGGGTGTCGTGAGCTGCACCTTTTAACTCTGCTCAGACAATCCCTGCTACCTGCATGTGCTGATCTATCCTTTCACCCAGATTCTTTGTCTTTATGATAAAAAAACATCTGATTCGTGTGCAGGATCGCTCATTTCCCGTTTCCATTTCCCGTGTGTTTTCTTGATAAGTGGTTTGGAAACTAGCGTCCGGTGCCATAGCTGTTGTTCCTGTAGTGTGTATGACCCCCCCCCTGTCACCGATCAGTCAAGTAGTGTGAACGCCACAATGACTTCAAGACTGCCGTCACCTATAAACGTGCACAGCTGATCCAGGGGGGTTACTTCTTAAACAACGCTTCGATGAATCGTTGATCGTTGGGGCGGCTGTTGCTCAGAGCGGCCGTTAATCGGAGGTTCAATCCCGGCTCCCCCAGGCTGCATGTCAGAGTGTCCTTGGGCAAGATACTGAGCCCTGAATTGCCCCTGGTGGTGGTTCTGTGTATGAATGTTAGTTTCTGTTTGAGCACTTAGGCTCAGTGTGTGTGAATGGTGAATGTAGAAAAGACCATATAAATACGGAGCATTTGCATTTAAATAATTGGTATTGACCTGTCAATCACAAGGAAGTCCCGCCCTAAAGCAGACGCTGCATTATCGTCTATTTCCCCCTAAACAGGACCATAATTTACTAAATGAAGATCATGCTGTGTTGAAGACTTGAAACTAGTGACTGAGATGTTGAGTTTCTAATGTGATCTTTTAGTTTTTGTTTTTTAAATACTAATGTTTTTGATTGGGCCAGTGAGTTGCTAGTTCAACAGTCCCGTCGTTGCTTTTTACTGGCCCTGGACAATCGGGCCACAGTTATTGTCGAGCCCTGAGTATGAGCCCTATCAATGTCTACATGCTGTCGTGTTTTGGGTTCTAGAGTTATTATAGTGTGGAAGCCTGCTGTTTTATTAAAATCAACTACTGCAAAACTTGAAAAATGCTCTAGCCACTAAAGCGTGTCACTACAGAGGATTGTAAGGATCATACAAGTGTTTTTATGTTTTAGCCCATTGATGACAAATGCATTAACGCTACCGCTGACCATTTTCCAAAGCATTCATTTTAGAATATTAATTTTTACCAGCCATAAGGTTGAATGTTTGTAAATAAATCAACAATTTAATGCACAGTTTAGGTACCATCCAAACACATCCTGGTGCATTCAAGACACCCAGTAATTATTAACAGACACTGACAAACTTTGTTTTGAGGAAGAAAATCCTAGAATAATGTAAATTTGGCTGTGTCTGGAGATTTTCATTAATAGGCTAAAACCATCAGTTTGGTTCTTGAAATGATTTAGGCATTATTTTTCTTATTATTCAATTTAAACACCAAAACCAACAATGTGTTAGTCCATCTCTCTATCCATTGTTCATTACTGAAGATGTAAATCTTTAACACCTCACAAATATATAGAAACCCCATTTCCAGAAAAGTTGGGATATTTTCCACAATGTAATAAAAACTAAAATCTGATTTGTTAATTCACATGAACCTTAATTGACGACAATATTTTCAGTAGTTTTAACTGAAGTCATTGTTACATGTGTTCTTTTTGTCACCTATATTCATCATCTATCAACAAGGAGGGTGGAGAAGTTGGAGCTCATGATGACAGTGACATTTACGTTGAAGGAGAAATCATTCTGGACAACATTGGATCTGTAGACCAAGAATTGTGCAATGATGCGGGGAGTCATCTATGTACTGAACGCGGCTTACCCCAAAGAGCTGAAATACTCCTATGAATTCATACAAAAATTGCTCTTGCAAATGGATGGAGAAAGGCTTTCCCCCAAAGTCCTGGTGTGAACATTTTAAAGCTGTACGATGGATTTTGTGGAATATTCACCTGAAATCAAAATTGCAATCCTGGAAATAAGCCAGGTTTCCATCCAGATGCATCACAAAATTCATCCATCGATCCACTACCACCATATGAATATTAGAAGTGGTGACGTCAGCGCTATTAAACCATTGCATAAGAAGACACAATGAGATGCGGTCCAATAAAGGGCTCCACTCAAAGTTCAAACGACGGAGAACCTTGTGGAAAACATGATGGAATTATGAGATTTTTTGTTGGTTTCATGTAGGAATGTTACAGCCTCATTGCTATTTTTATTATTCTTAGAGGAGTAATTATTTTTCAGTACACATGTAAGTCACGTTTCATATACAGTATATCATGATTTATTCAGTAAGTTTTTTTATTTATTTTTTTTTTTCCACCTTCGCCAAGCATAAAATCTATTATGTGATATTACAGTATTTTCTTCTATTACAGTATTCTTTGACTGTAAGGGTTTGTAGTTTTTTGTGATCTCGGCTTCAGATCCTCAGTGTGCACTGTGTTGCAGCTGTGGAAGGTTCTGGTACTATAGTATTGTTCTGTATAGTACTGGTTTATTTTGTTTGTATATTATGTCCTCTTGGGTGGTAAAAGGCTTTCCTCCAAAGTCCTTGGACTAAAGAACAAAATAAATGATGGACTGTAGGATTTCTTCAGCTACTATTGTGAACCCTTTTTGAGCTGCATTGTTATTGTGTGTAGAAGATGTTGCAAAGTGAGTGGTGGACTGTAGTAAAGTGTGTATACAGGTTAAACTAAAAAAATTAGAATATAGTGCAAAAGTTCTTTTATTTCAGTAAATCAACTTAAAAGCTGAAACTAAAATATAGACTCATTACATGCAAAGTGAGATATTTCAAGCCTTTATTTGATATAATTTCGATGATTATTGCGTACAGCTTATTTTAGTGTACTGAACATAAAAAATGTAGTAAATGCTACTCAAGATAGTTTAGTATGTATGTATGTATGTATGTATGTATGTATGTATGTATGTATAATGGAAATTACTGAAAAAGATACACTCAATTAAAAAAATATATCTTTAGATAAATTTATTTTGTGTAACCACTTACAATAATAAAATCAAGTGAAGTCAACATAACATTTTTTTACAGTGTACTAAGTGGGGATATAAATCCAGGCCCATCTGTAAACGTTAACCCAGATCTAAACAGTGATTTGTCCAAACACTGTCTTCAGAAAGCAGTGCTGGTTTGGTATGATTCTACTGAAAGGCAGGAACCAAAAGATATATTCCCTCTGGTACTGATGGCTACTGAACTGCAAAAGAGCACTAGTGGTCCTACTACATGAACTACTGGATGAAAGAAGCAAACTGTCTGCAACCACCAGGCCAGGCTCAGGCCTCAGCGGCGGCAGTCCAGCTAGCGCCAGGCCATGATTGATGTACCTGGTTATATTTGTTTTAGAAAAGACAGACTAACTGGCAGGGGTGGTGGTGTGTTGATCTACAACAAAGAAACCATTTAAATGTGTCCAAATTAATCTGGACACACCATTATAATGTGTGGCCATCACTGTAGTGTTGTCAACAAAAATGATGTTTAATATTGCCAATTTATATAATCCCCCTTCACATGGTGTTTCATTTTACAAGGTTTTAGATGATTTACCTAAACAGTTAAATTGTCGCTGTGAGACTTTTTGTGAGATTTTAACATAAATTGGTTAAGCAACAGTAATGAGCAAAAGTTAAAAATGATCTACTCAAAACATAATTTCCACCAAAAAATCAAAGAACTGACAAGAACAAAAAGCAGTAAAACCCTGATTGACCTGATCTTCACAAATAGAACTGAGCGAATGAGTAAAACGTACAACTTTATCACAGGTCTTTCTGATCACAATATGATTTAAATTGTTAGAAAGCTATCCTAAAACCGCCTACAATCCTTCTGCAATATTTCGCATGAATTAGAACTTACAGGCATTCCCAAGAAGTACAGTAACTCAACTTGAAGATGAACTGCAGACTATAAATTGGGATAATGTTAAGCAAATTCATGATTTAGATACCTGCTGTACTACAATGATAAACACTCACAGATGTGATTCAGAAATATCAGTTACTGAAGTATCCACAACGTAGAAGGGCTTTACCACGGCTGAATAAGGATATTCTCCATCTGATGAAAAAACAAACATTCATTTAATAACAAAAATGAAGACCGATATACTTGTTTTTTTTAAGGATTAAGAAATAAAGTAGTCAGGGAGTTACGCAAAGCAAAAAAAATCTACTTTATGAAACTGATGACAGGAGGGATCAGGTGGGAAAAGTTCAGAACTTTGGAAACACCTAAATATTTTAACTAATCGCGTGTCTAAACAACAAAAATTAATAGTGGAATTGAATATAAATGGAATCAGTACAATTACAACACACACTGAGAGACCAGTCAACATCATCTTTTTGTATAAAAGAGGTAGACCAAAGTGAGACTACTGAAGTTTTTAGGTAGTTACGGCAATCTAAGGCCGAGGATAACTTTGGCTTGGATACCGCTTTTATAAAAAAAAAAACTTAATGCCAGTTACACATGTCATACTTATCCATTAGAGCAAATTAATTTCCTCACTAATGGAAAACGTCTATTATAACTCTAGTCCTTATGTCTGGAGCATCTGACCAGGTCTTGTATTATAGACCAATTTCAATTTTACCTGCACTCTCAAAGATTCTTGAAAAATCGGTTTCCAAACAACTTGTGGATTATCTTGAAAGTAATTATCTCCTACATGGCAAACAATGTGGGTTTAGACCACGGTACTCAACAGAGTTGGCAAACTTTATTATCATTAGATGAAGGCAATGTAGTGGGAGCAGTATTTCTGGACTTGAAAAAAGCCTTTGATACTGTGAATCACGAAATTCTTTTAAATAAATAGCAAAATTGTAACTTGTCACATGATGCAATAACTTGGTTTACACAGGCAGCAGTGTGTTAGAATAAATTCCACCCAGTCATCTCTCCAAACGTGAATCCACAAGCTTCAATTTTAGGCCCTTTACTTTTAAGTTATATAAAAATGATCTTCCTGACAGTTGCAAAAGGGTTAAATGCCAAATGTATGCAGATGACACAATTATATATGTCTCAGCAAAAACCCCTCAGATTGCAGCAGAGATGCTTTGATATGAACTGGACGATGTATCACAGTGGCTACGAAATAATCATCTGACCCCTGAACTATGATAAAAAAAAGTCTATGTGCTTTTCAATAAAAAGAGAGGTCAATGAACATTTCAGAATAAAGATTGAGAGAGCTAGGTAAGGTACATGAATTTAAATGTTTAGGTGTTACTTCAGATTCTCATCTTAAGTTTGACTGTTTCCGATTAATAAGACAACATATACTTACCTTTAAGGCAGCAGTTTATGCATCGTATACTTTGTCAAACAAACAACAATTTCACTCATTAGGTCATTATATAAACAGGCCCTAAAAGTAATGGACCAGAAATCTGTAAGATGGCACCACTGCCTCATTTTACGGAAACACAATATATTGAGTTTTGACAGTTTTGTAATTTTTTCATTTCTAAAACAAATTTTTAACTGTGTGTTCACACAGAAATATTCTGTCAACTAATAGAGAAACAAAAGAGCGGAATAAGAACTAGAGGCAAAGTAAGTGGAAACTGCATAGCTGCAAAACGTAAAACATTTGGTCAGACATCGTTTTCAGTAAGAGGCATCCGAAATTAAAACAGTGATAGAACTTAAGGTTTTTAATACACATTTAAAGCAAAAAACTGAAACTGAAACAACTCTGTGAACACTGACTGTGCAGGATACAATACAAACATGATGTTGCATATGTGAGCATGCACAGACAAATGCACACTTTTGTGTTCTTGTATTGTTAAATTTGTCTAGACTCTGTTTTACAGTGATTTCTACATCTAGTTAAGGCCATATCTTATTTCATGTATGGGATGTATTTATTGTATGTATTTTAATGGTTGTACATTGTAAACTCAATACTCTGTAATTTCTGTTTTAATTTTATAACCTAACCAGGGACAGGGGTTGCAAATTAGTCATGGCTAGAAACCTGTATGCATGGCATCTACTTTGTATTCTTTATAAAGCAATATTATATGCATTTGTCCCTGTCAAATACACATAAAATAAATAAATGAATAAAGTTTTGGTCCGGACTAATGGATAGATCTGTCTCCCACTTTAAGAATGGGAGAGAGACTGAACCGTCTGTTTTCAACACTAACATGTTTATCTTTAATAGTATTGGAGGTAGATTTAAGTCTACCTTAAATCTTGCCTGAATTATGGATTCAAACTGTTGATATTCAAGAAATCCATATTCCATATTGTGCCACTAGATCCTGGAATGGAATAATGCATTACATGCTCTGGGTGTCTTATCCCTTTGCCACAGTGGGGAATTTAGTGTTTTCTTGTTTTGCAGAATGTCAGGATTATTCCAGATTGAGGTAAATCTGCATGGGATAGGTGAAGACCCAGATATTTAGAGAAATTCCCACCAGGCTGCCAGGGAGGTGCTTGTTAATGCTTTTAAAGCAGGTATGACGTTTGATGCTGGAGCTGAGGAATGGCATATGGGAAATAAAAATTTCCTTACAGAATGTTAGTTCTATGTCCGTCCATGATTGGTCCAGGGGGGTTTGATTGATCCATTCAGAGATATATTTTAGTCCGTTGGACAGGAAGTAATGAACATAATTTGGCAGTTCTAAACCACCACAATCTTTTGCTTTTTGCAGAGTTTTTAAACTGATTCAAACAGAGCCATCCCTGACCTGAATGCGCGACCGCGCTGCAGGTCAGCGGCACCAGACCTTATGTTCCGGTCAGCTGTAAGCCAAAAGGCTAAAGGAAGACAGGAGACCAGGGAGAGGTATTTTCGACATCTGTAAGTAACGTTATTGCCATTATTGGGTCACAGTCTAAGATGCAAAGAACATTGTCGTCCGTTGTAAACTTTGTGCGACCAGCAAAAAACTTAACCGCGAACCATTCTACAGTTTTACTTTTACTTTACAGCTAAGTAAAGCAGCACAGCAGCACAAAACTCAGAAAGAAACTCCGGCCACTGCTGCCAGTGATGCTTGGACTCATTGGGAGATATTTCACCCAGTAGGCTAACAAGTAGAGTAGCTAACTGTTGTGATTTGGCGCTATTTAAATAAAATTGAATCTTATTATTATAATAATAAAAATAGCCTACACTGGTTAATATTATCATATAAACAATGTAGCCATTTTGCTACAATTTACGCTTCACAACAGCTGAATGTAACCTGACCTTGATTTCTCTGAGAGGGAAGAATTTAGAAAGTTGCGTGGTGCTGCGGAGAGCCCCCAGCTGTAGTAGAGCGTAGAGCATGGATCATGATCATATTCATCCAGCCAGATGGAACGATCACAAACCGTTCACAGCGCGTCGGCCACAACCCGTACCAGAGAAGGAGTGGGGCGGACCAGGAGATCGGAGAAGGAGTGGGGCGGACCAGGAGATCGGAGAAGGAGTGGGGCGGACCAGGAGATCGCAGAGCGAGTGGGGCGGACCAGGAGATCGCAGAGCGAGTGGGGCGGACCAGGAGATCGCAGAGCGAGTGGGGCGGACCAGGAGATCGGAGAAGGAGTGGGGCGGACCAGGAGATCGGAGAAGGAGTGGTCCGCTGCCGACAGTAGGTGATCGTTCCCTCTGGCTGTATGAAGTCTGACGGACCTGAATTTACCCATGGATCCATGATGTCAGAGAAATATAAAAATTAATGACAATGAAGCATGCTGTGAATATTTTAGAGATCCCCCAAAATAAAAGTCATGCTTTGAGGTGAGCTGTCTCATTTAGGAGCTCCCACGTAGTTCGCTCCTATATAGGCTACACTTTGCTGTATGAATGGTTGCTTTTTAAATCGTACTTATGTTAAAGGTTTTGGCAAGTTATTAAATTGTGTATATAGGGCCTTTTCATACGGCTTTAATCTGCAGGGTTGCTCTGCGCTCACCAACAGACGGACAAACAAGCGCTGCGCGAGGTAACCATGGCTACGGCTTCTGTGTAACTGGCGGGATCCCGTGAAACTGTCGCTGCCATTCTCGTCTCACGCACACGCCCACCCGCTGCCAGAGTTGAAATGTCAAACTTTTTCCTACAGTTTATCAATAGACTGATCAGCTGTTTGATCTGAGGTTCCTGAATAATAGAACTGTTGCTTTAACACTTAAGCTGATGATACACGGGGCAACTTTTTTTTAGTAGTTATATTATTTAGTTATAGACTTAATTATTTCATGTTGCACATTTAACTGTTTATTATAATTATTATAGAAAGGTTGCGATGGTGCAGTGGATTAGATACGTCTTTTGATTCCCACTGCAACACATCCACTAAATAACTTGTCATGGCTCCTGCTTTACCATCCATGTTATGATAGAGCCTCCGGCAGTTTTATCGGGGTCTCAGTATATTTTCCTGCTTTTTTGTCCTTTAACGATCACATGCCTTATTATTTCAATCAGTCGATTCATCTAATGACTAATATGTTTTTAGATTCATGTTGAATAAATTCATTGTTATATTAATCAAGTAATAACAATATCTTTAGAATAATCACAAACACGTCTCATTAATAATTCAACATGTTGTTCCATCATCCTGAACAAGAGACACATGAAGCTCATTAGAATAATGAGCATATGTTAAAATGAGTCTAATTTCCACACCACTGCTGTGTTATCATGTTCAGAACAATACCAGAGCTTAAGTACTTGACTTAAAACTGAACAGAGTAACATGCAGTAAGATAATGTGGACCTGATGTTGTGCTTGGGTTGATCTGGCCGGACTGGACAGGTCAGTGGTGATGAAGCTAAAGTCTCTGTGAGTTTGCTTTTCATTCT
>NC_060151.1:32432406-32437122 GCF_021292245.1 Micropterus dolomieu
AAGGGATGGTTCAGGACTCACCTGAGCCAGCCCTAACTATAAGCTTTATCAAAGAGGAAAGTCTTAAGCCTACTCTTAAATGTGGAGATGGTGTCTGCCTCCTGAACCCAAACTAGAACCTTGGCCCGGGTCATCGATACCGCTGGTTCGTTAGTGTTCCTTGTTGCTGTGACGACAGTCGTTACGGTCGTTAAGACTACCTGTGGCCGAGACTGAACGACCATCGTTGGTATCTTCACCTGAGGCCAACAGGTTACGTTTGTTGAGTTTCCTGGGAAGTGATGAAAGGACAGCATTGTAAGTGGGGGATAAGTGGTGGCGTAGACCCCCTCCCCTGTTCAATGACGGCTTCTCCACCCTGGTGTAGATGCTTCCTCGACACCTCTTTCAAACCATCCATCTTCTCTGTCTAAAATGTGCACCTGGTGGTCCTCAAACGAGTGTCCTCTGTCCTTCAGATGTAAGTAGACTGCAGAGTCTTGACCTGAGGAGTTGGCCCTTCTGTGTTGAGCCATGCGTTTGTGTAGTGTAGAGTCTTGCGGCCGATCAAACCGACTTCTTATACAGTTTATGGTGCAGGCACATGAGGAGAAAAGGCCGTGCGCTTCTCTTTCTTTCCGTGTGATGCTTGCGTGTTTGGCTGCCAGCAAAAGCATCCAAATAGTCGTTTTTTGCCGCGATCTGGTTACAGAAAGTCGGCCTAGGTATCGATTGTTTCAAATTTCAAAGCAGAGCAGCCTACTGTGGCCGTTGGGAACAATTCTAAGACTTTTGACTGGACCACCCATTGTAGTAACCACATCTTTTCTAAAGTAAAACCCACCCCCAACTTAATTGTCCTTTCATGGGAAACAATTACAAAGTTCATATCTTTTACGTATCATCGACCTGTTTGGTTAAAACCAAAAAAAGCAGGCAGTGGACCGAACCACTGTGAGGCATGTGAGTGGGGACTCGAAATGTTTCTAAACTTAAAATGCATTTTTGCCACGTTTGCCTTTATATTGTTTTACAACTCACACAATTTAAGAAATACATCATCCATCCATCGTCAGGCGCTTATCCTGCGTACAGGGGCTGGAGCCAATCCCAGCTGACATCGGGCGAAAGGCGGGGTCCGCCCTGGACAGGTCAGTCCATCGCAGGTCCACACAGAGACAAACAACCCTCACACCTAAGGACAATTTTAGAGACACCAGTCAACCCAGCCCGCATGTCTTTGGACGGCGGGAGGAAGCCGGAGCACCCGGAGAGAAGCCACGCAGACACGGGGAGAACATGCAAACTCCACACAGAAAGGCCGGGTTTGAACCCACGACCTTCTTGCCGCCCAAATACATCATTATATTATTTAATGATATTTTTAGGGGAAGACAACCCTCCTGACCCCCTGTGATTTACGCCTATGTCCCCAACTTAATTCTCCTTTCGTGGGAAACACTTGGACAGTGGAGATGAAAAAGATATGAACTTTCTGTTTGGTTGAGCGTGAAACATGCTGACAGAACATAAAGCTTCAAGTTGGAGCAGGTTTGCCTATGGAAATTCTACTGAAAACAATCTTATCTTACCTTCACTGCAGTCAATTCTTTTTGTTATAGTGTACCGAGCACCTCGTGCCACTTTGTCACTCTGGTTTCGTCAGTGCCTCCCACATCTCTGTCAGGTTCAACTGTTTTTACTACTGATAACAGTGTCAGCTGTAGCTCTCTTTAAGAAAGACACTCAGTGTGTTGAGAGAGAAGTATTTAACATTAATGAAGGGTCAAAGTTTATCCTAAAGAAGAACATTAATGTGGGATCCATTAAAGAAGCTAATATATCCAGCTAATATATTGGACAGTCTAAACTACTAGATATCAGTTGTTGAAGCACTTCAGGTTGAAACTTTTAGATTTATGGAACATCTCAAACTCACAGAAACAGAAGCACAAGACTAAACACTGAACGATTTCAAAGCTGTGGGAGATGTTTGACAGAGTGAGGAGTTACTTGATGATGCTGGACTCATTAACACAGATTGTGTTCATGTGGACGGGAAAACGTTGGTCACTTTTATACTGTCACTGTTAAATGTTTGCACTAACGATTATTATTTCAGTCAGTCGATTCATCTAATGACTGATGTATTTATGATTATTTAATATAAAAGCAGCACGGTGGTGCAGTGGTTAACACTGTCGCCTCACAGCAAGAAGGTCGTGGGTTCAAACCCGGCTTTTCTGTGTGGAGTTTGCATGTTCTCCCCGTGTCTGCGTGGGTTCTCTCCAGGTGCTCCGGCTTCCTCCCACCGTCCAAAAACATGCAGGCTAGGTTGATTGGTTACCCTAAATTTTGTCCTTAGGAGTGCGTGAGTGGTTGTTCATCTATGTGTGGCCCTGCGATGGACTGGCGACCTGTCCAGTTGCCTTGCACCTGATGTCAGCTGGGATTGGCTCCAGCTCCCCCGCACGCAGGATAAGCAGTTGACGATGGATGGATTAATATAACAATTAATTTACTCAACATGAATCTAAAAACTTGTCTCATTAATAATTCAACATGTTGTTCCATCATCCTGAACAAGAGACACATGAAGCTCATTAGAATAATGAGCATATGTTAAAATGAGTCTAATTTCCACACCACTGCTGTGTTATCATGTTCAGAACAATACCAGACCTTAAGTACTTGACTTAAAACTGAACAGAGTAACATGCAGTAAGATAATGTGGACCTGATGTTGTGCTTGGGTTGATCTGGCCGGACTGGACAGGTCAGTGGTGATGAAGCTAAAGTCTCTGTGAGTTTGCTTTTCATTCTTTGCGTGAGGAGTCGGTTTGCTCTGTCGAGATGCGAGCGAACCTTCTCTCTTTCTGGGCTCCTGTTGCGAAGTGTGATTTGTATTTGACCCAACCCAAATGTCTTAATGTGTTTTGATCTACATGAATGTGTTTTCTTAAGTTGCAGTGCGTTTGGCCTCTCAGGGCCACCACAGCACCGCACGTCTCGCGTTTTCTAGGAAACTTAAAGAACCCCACCTACAGGACACTTTCTGTCCATGACCAACAGGTGGCAGTGACGTACCTCCCTCAGCTCTGATAACACCGCGTCCCCCTTTCTGTGGGAAGATGTTTATTCAACACTTAATGATTCCTTTGTTTTAGAACATCAGTATTTTCATAATTGTCCTTGTTTCAACAGAAAAACACTTTCTTCAGATTTCTCTTTATTAAATTTATTTGTTCTGCTAAGCTAGAGTCCAGTATCAAAGTCCTTCGGGTCCCTCTGAGGGTCTCTCCCTCTTACTGGCTGGCGTCTCTCAGCCTGAGGACTCCTTGTGTGTCCCGGTTCTCCAGCAGACAGGCTGTTTGGCTCTCTCTCAGCACTTTGCTGTGCCCTGGTGTCCTACGTGCAGTTTCTGCAGTCTCTCAGGTTGGAGTCCCTGTGGTTTCAGCAGGAGTCCGTTTTCCACTGTGAGCTCACCTGCACACTGCAGCAAAGGTAGGAGTGCTCTGTCTGTGGTGGATCTGTCTGTCCAGCCCTCAGTGCAGGACCTCCTCTCTCGCAGCAGCAGCAGCTTTTCATCCTTGTCCCGGTGCTCCTTGATTTCCAGGCCTCTCTTCTCTGTTCCAGGCCTGACATGAAATCCTGAGCTGTGAAAACACTTTAGCGCCCTCTGGCTGTGCCAGTCTAAACTACTGAGGGGAGCACGAGCCTTTCTGTCCTGACTCTCACCTCCTGTCTGATATTTATATTCCCCTCAGAGGATACATTTTAGGACTCATAAAGATTGATGTTTTTAATATACCTGCTTTCTAGTCCTACAACTTTATTTGTACAGCACATTTCAACAACAAGGACGTTTAAAGTTTTTCACATAAAAGCAACAGGGGAAATATAAAAAGAGAATATAATATAAATCTAATTAAAGTTAAATAGAAAACAAAAACGCAGTTCAAGTCTTCAGTCTGATTTAAAAGTGCTGAGAGTTTCAGCAGAGCTGCAGGTTTCTGGGAGTTTGTTCAAGATAAATGGAGCAGAAAAATTGAACGCTGCTTCTCCAGGTTTACTTTGACTCTGGGGATAGAAAGGAGACCTGATCCCAGACTAGCTGAGAGGTCTGAAGGTTCATAACGGAGCGGACGATCAGTCGAGTACACAGACGGGACCGAGGCCAAATGCAGGACACCAGAGAGCTGAAGGCAGTCAGTGATACTTACTGAATACTTACATGAAGGTGTGAAGGAAAAAGCAGACCGAGGATTTTAATATAAAATGGGAGAGAAAGCATGTAGAGCTTCTCTTTCTTTCACAATATGTATAAATAGTGGATATGTAAATATTATCCAGCTGTCTGGAATACTTACATGTGAGTGTGACCAGCAATGTTGGCGCCCTAGGCGAGATTTTCAAATGGCGCCCCCCAGCCCCATGCCCAACCCTAAAAAGTCCACTTCAGGGGTAGGGGCCATTGCTCCCCTATCCTCAAGAATTGTTTTAAATGTTCAGCAGCCAAACTCACAATTTTGGCATGTATGGATAGAAATACAGTCAGTAATCGTGGTCAATAATGAATAAGTCAACATCAGAGCCTAAATTAGGAGACCAAACCGATTCCCCTCCAGAAACTGAGTCCACCCAGAGACTGTTTTCTTGCAGTATACGGTAGAGGTCTTGAAATGCAACAGCACTGGTTTAGTTTCAATAGTGGAAATGACTGAAGAGGAGGGTCTG
>NC_060151.1:32437172-32443155 GCF_021292245.1 Micropterus dolomieu
TTCTAGTCCTACAACTTTATTTGTACAGCACATTTCAACAACAAGGACGTTTAAAGTTTTTACATAAAAGCAACAGGGGAAATATAAAAAGAGAATATAATATAAATCTAATTAAAGTTAAATAGAAAACAAAAACGCAGTTCAAGTCTTCAGTCTGATTTAAAAGAGCTGAGAGTTTCAGCAGAGCTGCAGGTTTCTGGGAGTTTGTTCCAGATACATGGAGCAGAAAAACTGAACGCTGCTTCTCCAGGTTTACTTTGACTCTGGGGACAGAAAGCAGACCTGATCCCAGACCAGCTGAGAGGTCTGAAGGTTCATAACGGAGCGGACGATCAGTCGAGTACACAGACGGGACCGAGGCCAAATGCAGGACACCAGAGAGCTGAAGGCAGTCAGTGATACTTACTGAATACTTACATGAAGGTGTGAAGGAAAAAGCAGACCGAGGATCAGTTCATGCACAGAGACTAAATCCAGTTTAGAGGGTCATTCACAGACATATAATCCAGACTACATGAGAGACCTGCTGACGTGCTGAAGAGACTGAAGGGAGAAACACCCCGAAACAAACAAGAACTGACAGAAGCTGCAGTAAAACCCTGGAACAGCATCACAAATGAAGAAGGCAGCAGTTTGGTGATGTCGATGTGTCGCAGGCTGGAGGCAGTTATTGCAAGCAAACGTTCTGCCACCAAATATTAAATGTTATTTACTTTAAGATTATTTGTTCCTTTACTTTTGCTCACCTCAGAATGCTGTGGTCTAATACAAAGGGCGGTCTGTCCTGAGTTGACGTGAATACCAGGAAATGAGAGCTGAAATTCTGAACTCTTGGGTTTAAGATCAAAAGATGAGACAAAAGTCTTCAGTGAACAACAAAAACAAAGGCACCTGCCTCACCGTTCCAACACTGTTGGAGGGGTCTGTACACGTCAGAGGCCGCACGCCTCTGGAGCAACGAGAGTTCAAGTTCATTTTTATATAGCACGTTTTATAGCAGCCACTGACTGACCAAAGTGCTTTACAGAACTACAGAATTAAAAGACAATAATACCATGCATAACAGCACAGCAAGAAAAGTACAAAAAAAGTACAGCAAAGTTAAGAACAGCTTTAAACAGGAGTAGCCAAATCAGTATCAGACTCGTTAACAATAACAATAAAAAACAGAAATGCCAGTATCAGACTTAGATAGAAAAAACAGCATCATACTGCAAGGAGAGAAAAATTAACAAACACAAAATATATATATATATATATATATAATCAACCTTATTTATAGGCCAAAGAAGAAAAGTGCGTTTTTAAAAGTGACTTAAGAGATCACAGAAGGGGCTATCCTAACTTCTGTGGGCAGATTGTTCCACAGGCGAGGCCCAACCACAGAAAATGCTCGATCCCCTCTGCGTTTAAGTCTGCAGTGAGGGACTAATAACAGATTCTTTTCACCTGATCTCAGACTTCTCGATGGAGTATATGGTTGAAGCAGTTCAGATAGATTTGTACACAAATAACAGGATTTTAAAATCAATTCTGAAATTAATGGGCAGCCAATGAAGAGACCTCAGAATTGGGGTGATATGGTCACTTTTCCGACTATTTGAGAGGAATCTTGCGGCGGCATTTTGCACCAATTGCAGACGAGCAGTTTGAGTTTTCGAGATACAGTAAAGTGAATTGCAGTAATCTACACGTGTGGTGATAAAAGCATGAACAGCCATCTCAAGAGTTTTAGAATTAAGAAAAGGTTTGATTTTTGACAAGAGACGCAGTTGATAAAAACTAGAGCTTATTACGGAGGAGATTTGTTTATCAAAATTTAAAGACTCATCCAGTAGAACGCCCAGGTTCCGTACACTTGAAGATCTAAAAGCCGATAGTCTGCCTAGGTCGAAGGTGGCAGCCTGGGGATTAACAGTGGACCCAAAAACAATGATCTCTGTTTTGTTTTCATTTAAAAATAAAAAATTTTGGTCCAGCCAAAATTTTACTTCATCTAGACGAGAGGTTAAGTGTCACAGTGGGGGGTTGAACCCGGGTCTCTCACACCAAAGGCATGTGACTTTTCCACTGCGCCATCACCAGCTACCCAACATCAGATTTAACTGTAATAAATGTACTGGAGAGAACAATGGCTAATATACGTGCCACGCCAGCCCATTTTCTATCAGCGCTCATGTGGATAAGCTTCCTCAGAATGTGGTGGTAATCTCACCACCTGGTTACAGGCGGGAGCCGCTGTGTAAACAGCATTTCATTCCTCTTGGAGTCTTTTTCAGTCACTGCTGAAGGATTCCTTAGAGCTGAGCAGGGTGATGGTGAATGCTCATCAAGGTTCAGATTTAACAGCTGTTTTACCACAAGTCTTTGGGAATGTTCTCTCTCACCACGCTTTTAGATTGGTGCACTAGAATCCTAACGGCGCTGAAAGTGTGGTAACTGGCTGACAGCTGCTGCGTCATGGAGTTTGAACATAAAGGAGTCTGAGCGACAAGTTCTAGTGCTGCAGTAAATGATATGAGAAATCGAACATTCTGACAGCGGTGATTGTAGATGTGTGTGTGTGTGTGTGTGTGTGACTGACTTTCTCTTGTCAGTACTGTGTGTAACTGATCTGAACATGTGCAGAGTGTGTTTTAGCTGCTGTTTTCTTCTCCTACGTGTGAGGATTTGGTGTCACATCATCCACTCTCTTTAAACATTTGGTTAAGAACAAAATCCTTGGGAGATTTCCTGAAGATGTAAAAGAGACCAAAAATATGTCTTACAGCTGCTTTTAATGATCCATAGACTCAAGTCTGAAAACACAATGAAGTATGAAGATGGAGAGTGGAAGAATTTCCAATGAATGAACTTTAGATCATTTATTTATTTCAGTTTTCTGGTTGTGTGATTTCTTTCTCAGAACATGACACAGGACAACAAGACACAGGGCCTCACGGAGAAGAGCCAGTGGGATCTGAAAGATTTCAGCTCCAGCAGGCTCACAAGACCGGATCAGCCCAGACTGCTCTGCTGAGAGAGTTTTCAGAAGAAAGCTTTGCACAGTCCTTCAATCCTTTGATACAATAAGTGATCATATTTTATATTATATGAATCAATAAAAACGTCAGTCTGATATGAACTAGACTTTATATGGAACACAAGTTGATGGCAAATCTGTTTTAAAAGAAGATCTAACCAAGCACACAGGCCAGCTGTGCTTTATTTGGCCACTTACACCCGGTGTCAGGTAGAGGGCGCACTTGTTCTGTGAACAATATTCACCTTCAGGTCCACAGACCCTGATGTTTAAACTGCAGAACTGTATAATGCATCATTAACACAGTTAATCTGTGTTGTGTTCATGACAGATCTGAACAAAGGATCCACCGGGAAGGTGTCGTAAAAGTAAAAGTACTGCTGTGGAAGCGTACACAGTTACAATTGATGGCTAAAAAATGTAAAAACCATTTAATTCACCAGTTGGGCTTCAGAAAAGAGACTGAATTTCGTTTGATTCATCACAAATATAAATTGTTGTAGCAGGTCTACTATGATTTTTAATAAACTTTTGACAATTAATATTTGGAGATATTAACTCATAAACATTTAAAAAAAAGGGGCACCACCGGAGATTCAGTTCGCCCAGAGTCTCCGGACCTCTGGGTGGCGTTTTAATAATTATACAATTATTCACTAGAGATCAGTCAGTTAACAATCGCTCAATTATCTTAAATCAATCAGTCAGTCTCATATCGAAGGGGTAAATCCTCGTGACAGGGACTTGAGTTAGACAATACACACACAGTTCCTGTGATTAGGGTGAAAGTTATTAGATAACTAAGGTGAAATAAATGCAGTTAAATACACATCAAAGAAATACACACTGGGGTAAACAACGAATGTTGAGTTCTACTGTAAATTGGGTTCTCTTGTGGGGAGAATTTGATTCATACGGGCAGCTAATAAAGGCAAGCTATGATAATAACTCGTGTTAATTTGGCTATGAGTTTTAAGGGTTAAAGATAATGGATTAACAGACTATTGGACATCACTGACTACAGAATGCCTTGCTTTGGTCTTACTGCTCTCAGGTACTTACGTCCACTTTACACTGGATGAGAGCAGCACACGAAAATACAGAAACCCGAATTACCGAGTAGGACAAAAGCTGTATAGAAGTGGGGGGGGGGGGACTGGAATGTGCAGAAAAGTTTTCAATAGTCTGAAAACACTCGTCTTTCACAACATGGTATTTTCTGGAGTAATTAATAAACTGTTAATTATTAATACATTGAAAATCTGGAATTAAAGATTGTGGACAAGAATTAGTCAAAACAATTAATTGATTGTCAAAGTAGTTGGTCATTTATTAATTACTATCATTTGATACCATTTTTTCTGTTTCAGACGGGGCTCTGATCACGAGGGTAAGGTGGTTGAGGAGTATGCCAAGATGGAGGGACACCACACAAATCTCCATATCAGGAAAGGAGGACTGGTCATCAACCCTAAATACCCGCGGTTAGGGGCGACCGCAGACAGCATTTTATCATGTGACCATAAAAAATTAGTTATTTTCCAATAAAAGTCTAAATTTATCAGTGACATCTCATATCCTTATTTCATCGATGGTTTCCCAACACTCATTTTAATGTTTAGCCCAAGGGAACAACTGAGGGAGCCACATTTGTCAGTGCCCAGCACACGTGGACTGTTTCATCTCGAGCTGTTTGAATTCCTACTGTACTTTGAAGTATGGTGCACCGATTCCTCGCCTCACCGATAACTCTCTCAACATGGATCCGTACTGATGCAAGCCCTCGTGTGGACTCCAGTTCCACAGGACCGAGCTGCTGGTTCCCTTTGGTAAAGGCTGGGATCTTAAGCTCAGCAGCGTACAGACCAGCTGAATCTGCAACATCAAACCCTCACCCGGGTTGAGGTGATCTAAGAATCCACAGTTTTCAGCCAAGTGTTTGTCTGATGTTCCTTTCGATATAAAAGAAACTCTTCCTTGTGGTGTTATGCCAATTAAATATTTCATGGTATGATGATGTTTGTATTTTGAGTATGTCTGTGCTCTTGCTCTTAGATCTCTAGGCTTTTCAGTACAAAGCTCAAAACAGTCAATGATACGGGTGCATCTGCGAAAGACCTGTCTAAATACCATAGGCATTGAAAGCTGAAGCTCATCTTGATTTGGCCAAAACACAAGTGCTGGAACAAGCCTTGCATTTAACACTTCAAGGTGAGAGAGAAGTATCAAATACATTCCATCAAACTCATTTTTGACAGCTATTTCCGGTCCCACCACCCCCACCGGATGTCTGTATGTAACTGATAAGAGGGGGTGCATCCGGTCCCGCCCCAACCGGAAATATGTCTGTATGTAACTGATAAGAGGGGGTGCATCCGGTCCCGCCCCAACCGGAAATATGGCTGTATGTAACTGATAAGAGGGTTGCGTACATCCTTCCATTGTGTGTTTTTCATTGATTTAAAGACTTTATTAAGTAATAAAACTTGAATGAATTAACTAGTAGGTGTTTATGGCAATAAATTTATCATTAAAAAAGTATAGCAGTGAGTTATAAGTAAAGGAGGAATCTCCGGGGCCAGCAAAGGATCAGTAGGAGGTTTCTTTGGAATCAAGTCAGTCTTTATTATTAAACAAGTGAAGAATAAATTGAAATAATGACAGCAAAGCAGTAAAATGGTATAACGGTGAGTAAAAATTACCTTCAACAGCATGCAGCAAAATAAGAGTGAGTTCCAAAATTAAACTTTGTAAAATCTTTGCTAAAGCTTTGTGTGACAAACTTACCATCATTTAAGAACTAAAGAATAAAATGAAATAATTACAGTAAAATAGTATAACAGTGAGTTAAAATTAAACAGCATTTTTTAATTACCTTCAAAATCTTTGCTAAAGCTTTGTGTGACAAACTTACCATCAGTAAACAAGTGAAGAATAAATTGAAATAATGACAGTAAAGCA
>NC_060151.1:32443255-32449565 GCF_021292245.1 Micropterus dolomieu
TTTTATGCACAGCTCCTCTTCTGTTTACCTTTTTAAATAATTTCGATGGTCGGGGGGCAGACACCGTCACTATAGGATTTTCACTAAGTAACTCCTGAAATGGAGGAGCAGAGAAGTGTGTTAGACTGCGACTCTGCGTAGGGTTTTGGGTGGGTAACTGCTGAAAAAGAAGGGCAGAGAAGTGTGTTAAACTGCGACTCTGCCCCCTGGTCTCAACTCTGGGTTGTCGTGGATTTGGTCCACTAATAAACTTGGCCAGATTTCTAGAAATGAGAGCTGCTCCTTCCCAAGTGGGATGGATGCCGTCTCTCCGGATCAGACCAGGTCTTCCCCAGAAAGTCTGCCAATGATCTACAAAGCCCACATCGTTTGCTGGACACCACCTCGACAACCAGCGGCGGAATGATGACATGCGGCTATACATGTCATCACTGGTCAGATTTGGCAGGGGTCCAGAGAAAACTACGGTGTCCGACATTGTTTTTGCATATGTACACACCGACTCAACATTAATCTTAGTGACCTCCGATTGGCGAAACCGGGAGTCATTACCGCCGACGTGAATAACAATCTTACTGTATTTACGTTTATCCTTAGCCAGCAGTTTCAAATAAGACTCAGTGTCGCCCGCTCTGGCCCCAGGGATGCACTTAACTATGGCCGCTGGCTTCGCTAACTTCACGTTTTTCAAAATGAAGCTGCCAATGATCAGAGTTGGTTTCTCAGCGGGTGTGTCGCTGAGTGGGGAAAATCTGTTAGAAACGTGAACAGGTTGATGATGCCCCGTGGACTTTGAATGCTTACGACTATTCCTCCTTCGGACAGTCACCCAGCCCCCCTTTCCTGGCTGCACAGGGGATGCCTGAGGACGGCTACCAGAGGCTAACTCAGGCCGTTCTGCACCGACTACCGGGGACTGGCTAGCTACAGAAGCTAAAGACTGATCTACCAAGGTGCGGAGCCGGACTTCTAAATCACTGAGCCTCGCCTCCATGTCTACAAATAAACTACACTTATTACACGTACCATTACAGCTAAAGGAGGCAGAGGAGTAACTGAACATCTGACACACCGAGCAGGAGAAAGTAGGAGAGAGAGAGGTAAAAGGAGAATCCATCGCTAGCTGCTGAGCTAATGTCGCTAATGGCTAAGCTAAAGTACTGTAGCGTTAGCTACTAAAACTTTTGAACTATGAGATTGAACAGCAGTCACTAAAAGATGGAAAGAACTGTGAGTGCTTAGGCAAAATTACTGTAAAGAATAAGTGTTTAGCGGACAGTTGGCTGCTGTAATCTAACAAATGTAACTGGTATCGCAGTGATCAGGAAAGCGCGTGAGAAAATCCTATTTAAAAGACGGAAAAGTTTGGCTCTTGTTTTGCCAAATGGGAAACAACAGAGGAAGCTGCGGTGCACCTGGACTCAGAAAGTGTTCGCAAGGTCTGTTTAAATGTATGTTTAAAGAGGAGTAGAGCTACCAAGAGTGAACCTTGATCACGCTACTAAAACAGCAGAGGAAAAATGTGGAAAAAGAGTGAGGTTTATGAACGTCTGAATTCAGGCTGTAGGGGAGCTGTTTTTACAAGCTGAATCATCAAGTCAATCAACTTCCACTAATGATTGGACCAGTATGAAGAACAAGGTTAAAGATAGATCAGTTTGTCGTTGTTAGTTCATTGTTAGCTCGTCTGCTAACGCTGCGCCATCAGCACAGAAACAGCCGCCCAATAAATCAGGAGTCTGAAGATGAAACAACATGCTTATAAAGACTGATTCATTTGTTGATCATTCATTTGAACAAACGAGAACCATCTCGGGCCATTTGCAAAGAAAAATGCCGCGGGGCAGAAATCTTATTTGTCAGCCAGTGCTGAACGCTCTGCCTGATCCAGAAGCTTTAATAAAACCCCTAAAGACAATCTTTATTTTCAGATTTCCTCCACAAACTTTGGCGGCGAGGACGGGATGGCCCGAGTGAGAGTTTCTGACGGAGCACATCCTGGAGGGGAACCTTCAGCCTCAGCCCCCCATATAACAGGGCCGAGACGGAGGGCCCGAGGGCCGAGACGGAGGACTCGAGGGCCGAGATGGAGGACCCGAGGGCCGAGGCCGGATCCACTCGCCGCTGTGATGGAGAGTTAACTGGTGACGATCTGAAAAAGATTCAGATTAAAGTGTAGGAATGAATTCATGTTAATCTGTGAAACAAACCAGACAGAAAAGGAAACAGGAACAAAGAGAGAGAAAACCTTAAAGATTTAATGAACCACCAGAAGAAAAGAATGAAGGTTTAATTCTGCTCTGATGTTTTAATATGTGAAAAACTGTACAGACGTACTCCTGAAGAGAGATTACACAGAGTACCACAGTGAATTCATTTTAAAATGAACTTCCTAATTATTATCTTCATAAGAACAGGAGACAGGGATTTTGTGCTTTCATGAGAGTGAACTATGATTTCAGAGAACAGAAAGTTTCAACCTCAAACAGGAAGCTCAGCTGAGGGAGGGATCAGAGAAGGAAAAGGGGCAGAAGAGTCCCACCAGACTGGAAAGATTGGACTTTGATTCACTGATGCTGCTTCTGAGTAATACTATCAGAAAGGTGTCGAGGTCCCCACGGGTCTTTATCAGCCGTGGGTCAGTTACAAGAAAAGGAATCAGCGGGATGTTCAGACGCAGTGTTCTCATCTGCTCATCATTCCTCTGGTTCTGGATCAGAGGATCGTTCAGAGTCCAGCTGGCTGAGGAGCACACCTGCCCACCTGATCGCTCCGAATCCTTGTGGCCCCTCCTCCACGTGCCGCAGAGTTTCACAGACAAAGTCAGGCCGGACCTCCTCAGACCTTTGAGAGTGACCGAGTTCTGGACCGTAGTTCAGAGTGGACGTGAAGCCTTAGTGCCTAAAGCGAGGCAGCCCTGTAGGTTAAACGTCCTCACGGATATTCTTTGAGGTGCGAGTGGGCGACTCATCATAAGGGATGATCACTCCCAGAGCCACATGTGGACACCAGTCCTGTTGAGACAACTGAGACTGGGCAGGAGAGAAAGAAACAGCAGCAGCTCCTCTTGTCCAATCAGCATGCTGTGGGCACAGAGGGAACACAACCCAACCCCTGTCCAATGGAAGAAGCGCGACAGGCATGGGGTTGTTATTCCTAAAAGGCCTTCATCTAGTAGGAAAACCAGTAGAATGCCATCTGGTTAGTAGTCCTACTTTTATTTCTCCTTTGGAAATGGTTGGGGTCCATTACTAAATTTGTCGTTTTCAGCGCCAACTACCAAGCAGCATCAACGCACAGGTAAAGCAAAAACACATTTTGTGATTAATGAAAAACTAATAAAGACTGATATTAACATGGTTTTAATCTCCATAACCTTATTAAAGTCTGTGAAAAGGAGTTTCAAAGGTCCTGATTGCCTTTCTTCTCTCCTTATGTCATGTTGAAGGGGTTGCAGTCTCAGCAGCAATACCATCAGAAAATAAAACAGAGAAAAGGTTATTGTCAGAATTGTCCTGAAAACCGATCGTCTCCTTTCTAAAGCCTGCATGTCTGTATTTCCTTCCAAGAATTATTGTTAACACAGAACAGCCCAGATGCGCGGCACCTACTGATGTTGTCGCCAGTGTCAACCTAACAAAAGGTACATAACTAAAGCATGGTGTATTGTAATTGGCTGGATAGATTATACTTTGAATTAGTTTGGATGTCATTTTGATGTCAGTTTATTTATTTTGTTAGGATCTGAAACTGAGGTGCTTCGTCAGGAGCTCCTTGAGCTGCTTGAGGATGGAGTAGGCGATGGAGTAGACAGTCCATTAGAGGATACAGCAGTGACATTTGAGGCGTCACCTGAGTCGGCTGCTACTGACTGGGAGATCAGAAACAAAGTGTCCTCACAAACGTGGAAAGAGGCCAGGCCACTTCTTGTTGAAAATATGCTGGCTACCCAAGATCCACATCCACATTGTGGCTGCCAGTGTGGCTGCGAGCAAGCTGTTGTGAGGGGTCTGGACTGCCCGCCTTTCCCGTTCCTTTGTGAGGACTGTGATACTGGTGTTCACACACGCTTTGTTTTGCACAACAGAGAGTCACTAACTGGAGGGTTTTTGCAGCCTTTGTCAGAGTTGGGTAAGGCCATTTCCAAGTATTGTGCCTTACTGTGTATGAAACATGAGCTATTCCTGTTACTGGATTCACATTAAGAAACCAAATGTTCTCTGCGTAATGCATCAGTGTGTGCTTTTTTGGGTATCTAAACAATAGACATTTTCATTTTTTTGATAGCACGGCTGTTACCTATGCAGAGACCGGATCGTGTGTGTGGCTGTTCAACAGGCAACATTCATGTGTCACCTGGCAGGAATCTGGCTGTCATAACCATAAATGGTACGTGGACATTTACACATGGTGGCTTTGCTTTAATCTGGAGAGGCTGCATAGTTGCAGTCTCTATTATTTAGTCACTGCAACTTACCCTGTACACTTACAGCTAAACTGAGGCTCATTCTCGTTGACAGTTTTCTATCCGCTCTGCTCGCTTGCCAGTCTTGTGCCGCTGAGAATTGCACGCACATCACGGTTTCTCGCGGGTATATTCCAAGTACTGTTCCAAGTCCACATGCGCACTGACCTCCCTTCCTTCTTGTTGTCATGATTACTCATCATGCAAGTGGTTTAGCCCAATTTCACTGTGGGTGTGTGTGTTGATGTACCATCCAAGCGCTATTTAGTTGTAATGCACAATGTGTTTTCCTATAACCATTTAACCTTGTCAGAAAGAGGGAATTAGAATCAAAGGTCTGTTTCCTTCTTCTCTTGAGGTAAATGAACAGTATTATGTCATTTATTCATTTGAATTAATGCTCCCTACAGGCCGCTACAGCCTTGTATTGCCAGTTGTGAGTTGCACCAGCTGTTGCCTAACATGGTGGATACTGGCCTGGCACCATGAATTTCTGCACCCTGTATACCACTGATGTCTTTCTGTAACCTTAAGATGGCCGCACCCGGGGTGTCACTTAAGGCGTACATCAAAATGCTTGATGAAAGAACAGGGCGCTTCGGAAGAGTGACTTTTCAATTTTGCCAAGCTTAATGAAGATGCATGCAATGTTTATTAGTTAGTGTTTATGGTGAGTTACACATACACAAATCTTATTTTCCTCAGACTTTTCTCCTTTGTTTGTCCTCTATCTAAAAGGCTGGCAAAATGTCAGCTGATGCCTGAAAGCAGAAATGATCACAGTCAAGGGCTTTTACAGGAGAATCCTCAGCCTCCAACCACTTCTGGAAATGGACTCGTCGGAGGACGAGATGTCAGAAGACGATGCAGCTGACTTGGATTCCAGCACTTCTGATGAAGACTGAATGTACCGTAGAGGAGTCTGAAAAGATGCCTTTCAGATGAAGACCGGTAACGACGCTAACGACCGGCTCTGGCTCTGCCAGGAAATTACAGCTGTAATTGACGTTCTGTGCTCTGTCATCACTGTAATTGTAAATGCTCCCTAGTTCTAGTCTTTGCCACTGACCTCAAACAGCTGGAAAGAAAGCTGCATAATGCCATAGTATAATGATGATTATTATTATTATAATGATCATTTTGAGCACTAATCACCGTGACTTGTAAACTTACATCGTATTAAATAGGTTCTTCCTGATTCTACCAAATAATGTCAGCATGACTGAAGTAACCTCTTTAAATGTGCATGTGGCACCAATGATTAATCAGTTCATTTTAATTCAGTTATAAACCCCTGGACTTTAACAGCTCCTGTGTTTCAGAAGGATTTCTGATTGCAGAATAACTTGGTAATGTTTAGAGACAAAAGGTGTAATATTATGGGAATAAAATTGCAATCTAATGAGAATAAAGTCATAATATTTCAACCAAATCTTCCTGCTATGTACTCTTCTTCTAGTAATCCTTTAATACAGGTAGTAAATAGTGACTGTAAGAAACACAAGACATTTTTTCTGTTTCACAGTCAAACTTTATTACAGTGTTGACAGATACAAGGCTTTTAGAAGGCATTTGAAATGTATTTGTGACAAATCAATGAGAAACTGTGTAGATCTTATTTTGACATTGTAAACATTTTCTAGTAGACACCCAAAATTATAAAGGTAAAACCCTGAAAATGACCACAGTTCGGAACTTTATCAAACATTCATTAACATCACTGTAGAAAAAACCATTTCAAATAGTTTGTGATTATGTGACATCAAGTTTAACAGAAGAACCCATAAACCACTGATGCTTTCTGATATTACCATTAGTAGAACTGTTAGAGAATTAATCAACTTG
>NC_060151.1:32449665-32454285 GCF_021292245.1 Micropterus dolomieu
AATAAGGAGGTCATTAGTAATTTTCACCAGTGCTGTCTCTGTGCTATGATGAGCTCTAAATCCTGACTGAAAATCCTCAAATAAACTATTGCTCTGTAGAAAGTCACACAGCTGTTTAGCAACTGCTTTCTCCAGAACCTTAGAGAGAAATGGAAGGTTAGATATAGGTCTATAGTTTGATAAAACATCCGGATCAAGTTTGGGCTTTTTCAGAAGAGGTTTAATTACAGCTACTTTAAAGTACTGTGGTACATAGCCTGTTGATAAAGATAGATTGATCATATCTAGTATAGAGGTGCTGACTAAGTGTAAAACATCTTTAAGCAGCCTAGTCGGGATGGGGTCTAAGAGGCAGGTTGATGGTTTAGATGAAGAAATTATTGAAGTTAGTTGGTAAAGATTGAGGGAAGCACATGCAGGCATGAGGTGATTACTGGCAGGTGTGGCAGGCTTACGAAGTGGCTGATGAGATGCAGGTAGTTGGCTGGGCTCAGGAACAGAGAGAGAGAGAGAGAGAGAGAGCACACACAGGGGAGAAAACACAGGGAGGCAGGCAGGGAACAGAAAACCAAGGAAAAAAGCAGAATAACTGATAAAAAGGAGAAAAAACCAGGACACTCACCGTCAGCCGGGCTGCCACCACAACACTGTCCCCTCCATTCTCAACATCCTGTCTCAGTTCAGAAACCTCTATACAATCAATCTAGAAAAAGGTGAGATGTTCCCTCTTAATCAAGCAGCTGCTTCAATCTCTGCATCGCATTTCCCATTTAGAGTAGTCACCAAGAATTTTAACATCTTGTTTGAAAAATGTAAAAAAAGACATGGCTAGATGGGGGAATCACCCGCTGTCTCTAGCAGGGCGAATTAATCTTATCAAAATGGTCATCTTACCAAAATTTCTTTCTCTTTCAAAATATCCCTATCCTGATTTTAAAAATCATTCTTTAGCTCATTGGAGAGTAGTATATCTTCTTTTATCTGGAACGGTAAACCACACAGGATCAAAAGAAGCACCCTCCAAAAACTGGCTGGCCTAGCTCTACCTAACTTTATTTACTATTATTGGGCATGTAATATAAAGACAATGCTACACTGGATTGGGAGAGGAGGTCCCAGTGGGCACGAGGCCTGGACATAAATGGAGCTTTCCTCCAGCTCGTCTGATTTCGGCTCCATACTCTCTGCCCCTTCCCCTCCCCCTCAAAGCCAATTTTGCGCCAACCCAGTGGTCCATCACTCTATTAGAATTTGGTCTCAATTTAGAAGACATTTTAAGTTACAGACAACGTCAGTGCATTCTCCCATAAATAATAATTATAAATTTCCCGCCTTCTCTCTCAGACTCTACCTTTGGAACCTGGTCCTCGAAGGGCATTAAGTCTATTTCCAATCTTTATGTAGACGGCAAGTTCAGATCGTTTGCCCAACTCTTTCAATTATTCGATTTACTTACTTCTCACTTCTTCAGATTTCTTCAAATTAAGCACTTTGTCCAGAAAAGCACAACCTCCTTTCCAGCGAGCAACATAGTTGACCATATCCTTTTGTTATCCCCTTCACATAAAGGTCTAATCTCGACTCTCTACAACAGCATATGCAATGTCTCCACACGTTCTCTGCAGGATGTCAGGAGTCTTTGGGAGAATGATCCTCGGGGTAGAATTTACAGATGTTCAATAGAAAGCTGTGCTTGACTCAGTTAATACATCATCTCCTTGCGCCAGACAACATGTGATACAACTTAAAATAGTTCTAAGAGCGCATTTGACCAAGACTAGGCTGGTGAAAATCTTCCCTAATGAGGGCACGCAGGGCTGTAAAGGCCAGCCAGCGGATTATGTACATATGTTCTGGTCCTGCCCTAAAATTAATACGTACTGGGCCAATATCTTTGGCGTGTACACTAAGATGCTCCAAAAAAACATTACTCCCAATCCTGTAACTGCCCTCTTTGGATTCACCCCTGAAAATCACCCCCAAAATCACTCTCTTATAGCATTCACTTCCCTGTTTGCCAGGCGTCTCATCCTGCTCTCCTGGAAGGAGCAAGCACTCCCCAGCCTCACAAGGTGGATAAGAGGTGTAATGCAGTTCCTAAAGCTTGAGAAGATCAGATACGCACTCACTGGCTCCTTGCAAGTCCTCAACTCATTCCTTCACGGTACTGGTAATCACTTATTTTGTAACATCATGCTATACTGTATATACCTCTGTAATCCTTGCTTGGACCAGCAAAGGGGACTAACTGGGATGGTTGGGTGGGCTGGGGTATCTTTCATATTGGTCAATATCTGTAAAATACAGCCTTAATGCGTTTGCTTACATTTGGTCCAATATGTGCTGTCGAAAAAGCTACATGGTTTAATTGAAATTCAATAAAAATTGATAAATAAAAAAAACAATACAAAAAACTAGGTAATCCCTCATTTGTTGTTAACATACAGTGACCATTGGGGGGTTTTATTTTGAAAAGCAAGCATAATCATGAACTTCCTGTGAAGATGCAGTTACTGTCTGGGGACTGTCTGGGGCTTTTGTTTTGAAAAATAAGACCCATCCCTAGTTCCCTGTTAAGATGAAGTTACTCTACAGGGCTCTTTTTGAAAAAGTCTCATTTCCTGAGTTCCCTATTAAGTACAGTTACTTTCGGAGACTTTTATTTAAAAAAGAGGTCAATCTAACGTTGCCAATTAAGAAACAATTACTTTGTGGGGCTTTTACTTTAGAAAACTAGGCTGAGCCTTACCTTCCTGTTTGCATAGAGAGGGGGATTTAATTTTGAGAAGCCTTGCTCATCTTGACTTTCCTGTAATGTCGTGTAAGAAATTCACTTTCAGCGTGAACTTTTACCAACATTTTTGTTATCAACAAAAACAGACACCAATTAGAATGTGCGTCAGAGATCGGTGCAAAATACAGTCCCACTCTGTTACCAGAACAGAGACCCGAGCTGACATGAAACCATGTAACAACTGACTTTCACCTCCTTTTGGACCTCCTTTTATAGCTCTGTTTCTTAGCTTCACATACTCTCTTGGCTCTCTTTTCTGCTGATCTGGAGCTGGGAAAGTCCAAGATTTTCACGTGCCTCAGTCGCCACTACGACCGCCGCTTTCCATCCTTTCAGCTTTTTGGTGGATTTTTATCTCTTTTATTTCACTATAACTGGATGTCTCTCTTCTCTCGGTTTTCCAATCTTTCAGCGTTTGGTGAACTTTTATTTAACTATGATTGTTTCTGACTGCACTGCTGTCTGGTTGTTTGACTGCACGGCTCCTCCTCTCTGTGTCCTTTGCATGCCCTCTGCTGATCATACTATTTCAACCATAACCTGACTTTGTGGAATAAGCTGTGCTTTGTGCTAGAAACAGGACATTCTTACTGTGATGGAATATATTGACGTATGTTTTTCACACAATTTTCACTAAATCTGCTGCTACATTTTCCTTAGCTGCGGTGAGTCCTTCTGCAGAAGACCTGAATAAAATTCACAGAAAGACAAGTGTTTGCCTGAGCTGTTTATTTGAAAATTTGAATTACCATCACAGCTATAACGCTCTAAAATTATGCACAACACCTGATATAATAAGGTTATCACATTGGGATTAACAGACTGTAACTTTCATCACCTCAGAAAAGACAAAGAGAAGATTCACCTGGGACGCCCCACTGTACAGGGGCCCGTGACTGGAGTGGGATAGGTAGCTTTATTAAAATGCCTCTCAGCCAGGGGTGTTTCCTCCTATAAATCATTGAGTTAAATTTTATGTATTAAATATCCGGTGAAAGATGACAATTCAAAATATTAAAAAAATAGTCAAATATGACGCAGTAAGGATCTCAGGCATTCTGTATTACTGTCAGATATGTTTCTGCTGTAGATCAACTTTCCTCATTTAATCACATCCCTGCTGAGTCAGCACACATGTAGGCATGACTGAAGTAACCTCTTTAAATGTGCATGTGGCACCAATGATTAATCAGTTCATTTTAATTCAGTTATAAACCCCTGGACTTTAACAGCTCCTGTGTTTCAGAAGGATTTCTGCTGAGGTCCAAAACGTTGTGCACATTCAAAATCTCTCCCACATATCTGTTTTCTCTTTGCAGAATAACTTGGTAATGTTTAGAGACAAAAGGTGTAATATTATGGGAATAAAATTGCAATCTAATGAGAATAAAGTCATAATATTTCAACCAAATCTTCCTGCTATGTACTCTTCTTCTAGTAATCCTTTAATACAGGTAGTAAATAGTGACTGTAAGAAACACAAGACATTTTTTCTGTTTCACAGTCAAACTTTATTACAGTGTTGACAGATACAAGGCTTTTAGAAGGCATTTGAAATGTATTTGTGACAAATCAATGAGAAACTGTGTAGATCTTATTTTGACATTGTAAACATTTTCTAGTAGACACCCAAAATTATAAACGTAAAACCCTGAAAATGACCACAGTTCGGAACTTTATCAAACATTCATTAACATCACTGTAGAAAAAACCATTTCAAATAGTTTATGTGATTATGTGACATCAAGTTTAACAGAAGAACCCATAAACCACTGATGCTTTCTGATATTACCATTAGTAGAACTGTTAGAGAATTAATCAACTTG
>NC_060151.1:32454385-32456088 GCF_021292245.1 Micropterus dolomieu
TGTGATTCCATACGTGTCTGGAGTATCAGAGAAACTCAGGAGGATTTTCAACAAACACAACATCCCTGTGTTTTTTAAACCCAAGAACACACTAAGACAGATGCTGGTCCACCCCAAAGACCGCACCCCCAAACACAAGAAAAGCAATCTAGTGTATGCGGTCCAATGCAGTGAGGAATGCACAGACCTGTATATTGGGGAGACTAAACAACCACGACACAAACGCATGGCTCAACACAGAAGGGCCAACTCCTCAGGTCAAGACTCTGCAGTCTACTTACATCTGAAGGACAGAGGACACTCGTTTGAGGACCACCAGGTGCACATTTTAGACAGAGAAGATGGATGGTTTGAAAGAGGTGTCAAGGAAGCCATCATCATCACCCGGGTTGGTGAGAACAGACCTCTTCCTGCTTCATCTAAGGGAGCTTTTACACCTGAAAGTCTGCACCAAGTTCTGAACTAAAGTCTATGTTTTGATACATTTGGTGAGTTTCGGTTTGGTTTCACACTGCATTTTTGCCACCATTTGGAGGGAGAGCATAATTAGTCAATGAACAGCAGCTGTGACAATTTGCTCACCCTGGCTCTGCTCACCTGAGCCACCTCCCCCACCTCTTCCCACTGCAGCTGAATGCAAACCATCCGACTCAGGCCAGGGAAACATCCAACAGCCCATCAGATTGGGGTTGTACATGCTGGTTCGAATTGACTTGATGCCCAACAATCTGTAAAGCTCTTGCATGACCTGAAATAAAGCCCGTGCCACACTCCTTGTGGAGATGGAGCACAGGGGCACTGCCTCGGGATATCCATCCATCTTCATCCACTTATCCGGGATCGGGTCGCGGGCCTCGGGATATAATGTTGCATAATCAATTAAGACCAATACAAAGAGATATCTCTGTGCGCTTCGGTGAAATGGCCTGTTGAGGTCCATATCAATCTGTTCAACCGGGACCTCTATGAGTGGTAATGGGTGCAAAGGCGCTCTGTGCTGGACCAGCTGACAATCAGGGCAATGCACACACCAGCGGCGCACGTCTTCTTGAATGCCAGGCCAATAGAATCAGGCCATTATCCGGTCTAGTGTTTTGACAAACCCACGCCATCGGGTTATAGTGAGCCTAGAGACTATTTCCCGGTGGCTTTTGGGTACCAAGAACTGGATAATATCCCTGTCTGTCTGAGCGTCACGACTCAGTCCATACAACAATGTGGATATGATTGTACCACTTCACGGGGCACCAGCTGACTATCAATTCTTATCACTTGTTCAAAGGCAGAGCGTAGAGTATCATAACAAGACTGCTCAAGTGGAGTGAAACACGGGAACCTGCAGAGTCTCCTGAGAAGACCCCGCCGGTTCCCCCTCCACATCTGCTGACAACCTCCCATGTCCCTACCGGTCGTGACCGCAACCCAACCCACTGTCCTACTAACCTATTAAACCCTGGCCAATTGGTCCCCAAAATCAGGGGGTGCACCAGGCTGGAGCTAACCACAGCCTTAATTCTGTGCTTTTTCCCCGCATGCCTAATTTCCACTAGCTCTACAGGGTTTCTGTGCACATCCCCATGAACACACCTGATATCCACCCATGATGCCTCTACCAGAGCCCCCAGTCGAACCAAGCTTTGGTTTGATCCTTACCAGAACGCCTAACCATGAATCCATGAACTGCTCCAGCATGACCAGTTCCA
>NC_060151.1:32456108-32457580 GCF_021292245.1 Micropterus dolomieu
CAATGTGGATATGATTGTACCACTTCACGGGGCACCAGCTGACTATCAATTCTTATCACTTGTTCAAAGGCAGAGCGTAGAGTATCATAACAAGACTGCTCAAGTGGAGTGAAACACGGGAACCTGCAGAGTCTCCTGAGAAGACCCCGCCGGTTCCCCCTCCACATCTGCTGACAACCTCCCATGTCCCTACCGGTCGTGACCGCAACCCAACCCACTGTCCTACTAACCTATTAAACCCTGGCCAATTGGTCCCCAAAATCAGGGGGTGCACCAGGCTGGAGCTAACCACAGCCTTAATTCTGTGCTTTTTCCCCGCATGCCTAATTTCCACTAGCTCTACAGGGTTTCTGTGCACATCCCCATGAACACACCTGATATCCACCCATGATGCCTCTACCAGAGCCCCCAGTCGAACCAAGCTTTGGTTTGATCCTTACCAGAACGCCTAACCATGAATCCATGAACTGCTCCAGCATGACCAGTTCCACCATTTGCCCCTCAGCAGCTGACTCCCCTGGCTGCAATCATCTAGTAGCCGCATCCTTCAGAAAGTGAGAGTCCTCCTTGGAACGCTCGGGTGCAAAGCTTAAGAGTAAATCATTTCCAGGCAGAACCCAGCGGTAGGACACAGCCGTGGACAGCTGCGAAAGGGAGAGTTAGTAACAAACCTCCCCAAAAACCGTGTGTGCAACAGCAGAACAGATTTTCACCACTGTGAAAATCATCATACTGCACATAGGGACCCATGGTGTTGTGAAGCAGTCAGAAGTGTTGAAAGAGGACTTTAATAATCTGTTAAACCCAGTCAGCTCTTTGAATGCTGAGGTGTTTATCAGTGGCCCTATACCGCCAATCCAAAGAGGAGCTGAGAGATTCAGCAGCTTGATGGCATTGAACACATGGCTCTTAACAGCATGTACTGCTACCATGCTGCCATTCAGTGCATTTCATTGAAAACTTTTACTTTCTGTGGGACCACAGACAACTTTTTAAGGCAGATGGACTTCAAGAGTAAAATTGATCAGCTCCAACCTGTTTTACTTTCTGCGTCATTCATCTGTTCCTTCTGCCAAGGACAAGAGGAATCTAAACAAGAAGAAGACATAACACAACACGCCAGAAACCCTGAAGGAGAGCCACCTCAGCCCCCGCCGGAAGAGAGCTCTGATTAGGGGAGACAACTGAGCACCTTCCCTCGCTCCACTCCCATTTTCTCTACCATAAACCCCCCTCACCGTCCACCTCCACCACTGGTTCTAAGTCCTCCGGGTTTGACACGTGTCACAAATACAGCGCCCAACCCGCCCTCCCGCTCCACAATGGTGTAAAAGCCCAGTAAGCTCTGTCTGATATGTGCTGGGTCCAGGCTACAAGGAAAATAGCACTCATGACTCTTCCCAGGACAAACCGGGGCCCAGTGTGCTGGTAGTCTTCTCCATCTTTATCTTGATAGGTAACAGAAAAAGCAT
>NC_060151.1:32457600-32459337 GCF_021292245.1 Micropterus dolomieu
GACAAGAGGAATCTAAACAAGAAGAAGACATAACACAACACGCCAGAAACCCTGAAGGAGAGCCACCTCAGCCCCCGCCGGAAGAGAGCTCTGATTAGGGGAGACAACTGAGCACCTTCCCTCGCTCCACTCCCATTTTCTCTACCATAAACCCCCCTCACCGTCCACCTCCACCACTGGTTCTAAGTCCTCCGGGTTTGACACGTGTCACAAATACAGCGCCCAACCCACCTTCCCGCTCCACAATGGCGTAGAAGGAAAATAGCACTCATGACTCTTCCCAGGACAAACCGGGGCCCAGTGTGCTGGTAGTCTTCTCCATCTTTATCTTGATAGGTAACAGAAAAAGCATGGTGAATGTGTTAAGAAACAGGAAGCACTCGACATATCCTGCAAATTTAGTATTAATGTCAGCTGCAGCCTGTCGAAAAAAGTGGAACAGATAATGTTTTCAACACACTAAAATTAGCTTTGTTAAACGTTAGGTCTTTGGCAGGAAAAACATTTTTAATCAATGATTTTATAATCACTCACAATCTTAATTTCATGTTTTTAACAGTGCAGCTGTCCTTATCGAGTCTTCCCCTCCCAACTTCAGTTTTATGAGTGAAGCTAGAGTGCATAAGAGAGGAGGTGGAGTTGCCATTTTGTTTAATGACTCCCTCCAATGCAAAAAGAAGTCTTTTGGGAACTTTGCTTCTTTTGAATATGTGGCTCTTCAGCTGAATTCCTCTTCTCGAGCTATTTTTCTAAATATCTACAGGCCCCCTAAATACTGTGCAAACTTTTTTGATGACTTTGGTGAACTGCTGTCTATAATCTGTGTTGACTTTGACTGTGTGGTTATTGTTGGTGATTTTAACATCCATGTTGACAACCCCCAGGACAGAGGGACTAAAGAACTGTGTTGTGTTCTTGATAATTATGGACTGACGGAGCCCACGCACAATAAGGGGCACACTTTGGACTTGGTCATCTCCAAGGGTCTGGACATTTTCAAGGTTGTGGTGACTGATGTTGCTCTCTCTGATCATTCCTGTGTTTTCTTTGAGAGTGCTATCTGCGTGCACACAAATGTTAAAACAGAGATGATCACAAAACGGCATATCACTGAGAACACCAGTGAAACATTTATTGAGGCTTTCTCCTCAACACCCGCCCTCTCACGGGTCTCAGTCAATGAGCGTGTAGATAATTTCAGTTCTAAAATTACAAATGTTATTGATGCCATTGCACCAGCCAAGGTGAAGATGGTCTCTGGTAAGAGAAGATCTCCATGGAGAAATGCCAGAAAGAGAGTGTCGAAGGGCCAGGGCCTGAAATGAATTTGCCTCCTTCTTCACAGACAAAATTCAAATAATTAGACAAGCAATCAGTGCCTCACTGTCAGTAACAGGATATGTCTTGTCCCTGTGTCCACTTAAAAACAACAAAAATGATGTGGAGTTCCCCAAGGCTCCATTCTGGGGCCTATTTTGTTTAACATTTACATGCTTCCACTGCCTCAGATTATGAAAAACAACAAAATATGTTACCGTAGTCTTCAGTTAAACAAAGATAAAACTGAAGTTAATGTTTTTGGAACCAGGGAGGAACGATTGAAAGTCAGTGCTCGACTTCAGTCTGTAATGTTAAGAACCACAAATCAAGCCAGAAATCTTGGTGTAGTCATGGACTCAGACCTGAATTTGAGGAGCAACATTAAGACAATTACAAAGTCAGCCTACTATCACCTGA
>NC_060151.1:32459357-32460173 GCF_021292245.1 Micropterus dolomieu
AGATTATGAAAAACAACAAAATATGTTACCATAATTATGCAGATGACACACAGATTTACATAACCATTTCACCAGGGGACTATGATCCCATACGGGTGTTGAGTAACTGTATTCAGCAACGGCTGGATGTGCCAGAATTTTCTTCAATTGAACAAATATAAAACTACAGTTATTGTTTTTGGAGCCAGGGAGGAACGATTGAAAGTCAGTGCTCGACTTCAGTCTGTAATGTTAAGAACCACAAATCAAGCCAGAAATCTTGGTGTAGTCATGGACTCAGACCTGAATTTGAGGAGCCTCATTAAGACAATTACAAAGTCAGCCTACTATCACCTGAAGAATATATCAAGGATTAAAGGACTTATGTCTCAGCTGGAAAAACTTATCCATGCATTTATCTTTAGTCGACTCGACTACTGTAACAGTGTCCTTACAGGGCTCCCTAAGAAATCCATCAGACAGCTGCAGCTGATTCAGAACGCTGCTGCTCAAGTCCTCACTAAGACCAAAAAGGTGGATCACATCACTCCAGTTCTGAGGTCTTTACATTGGCTTCCTGTATGTCGAAGAATTGATTTCAAAATCCTGCTGTTAGTTTATAAAGCACTAAATAGTTTAGGGCCAAAATACATTTCTGATCTTCTGCTTCGTTATGAACCATCCAGACCTCTCAGGTCGTCTGGGATCAGGTCTGCTTTCTGTCCCCAGAGTCAAATCTAAACAAGGAGAAGCAGCGTTCAGTTATTATGCTCCGTATATCTGGAACAAACTCCCAGATAACTGCAGGTCTGCTGAAACTGTTAGTTCTTTTAAATT
>NC_060151.1:32460193-32461888 GCF_021292245.1 Micropterus dolomieu
CCCCCTAAATACTGTGCAAACTTTTTTGATGACTTTGGTGAACTGCTGTCTATAATCTGTGTTGACTTTGACTGTGTGGTTATTGTTGGTGATTTTAACATCCATGTTGACAACCCCCAGGACAGAGGGACTAAAGAACTGTGTTGTGTTCTTGATAATTATAGACTGACTCAACATGTGACGAGGCCCACGCACAATAAGGGGCACACTTTGGACTAAAATGGTTTGAATCCTACTTAAAGGATAGAGACTACTTTGTGTCTATAGGTAATCACACCTCTGAGCTGACAAAAATGACATGTGGAGTTCCCCAAGGCTCCATTTTAGGACCTCTTTTGTTAAACATTTACATGCTTCCACTGGCTCAGATTATGAAAAACAACAAAATATGTTACCATAATAATGCAGATGACACACAGATTTACATAACCATTTCACCAGGGGACTATGATCCAATACGGGTGCTGAGTAACTGTAGCAGGTCAACGGCTGGATGTGCCAGAATTTTCTTCAATTGAACAAATATAAAACTAAAGTTATTGTTTTTGGAGCCAGGGAGGAACGATTGAAAGTCAGTCTGTAATGTTAAGAAACACAAATCAAGCCAGAAATCTTGGTGTAGTCATGGACTCAGACCTGAATTTGAGGAGCAACATTAAGACAATTACAAAGTCAGCCTACTATCACCTGAAGAATATATCACAGATTAAAGGACTTATGTCTCAGCAAGACCTGGAAAAACTTATCCATACATTTATCTTTAGTTGACTCGACTACTGTAACAGTGTCCTTACAGGCTCCCTAAGAAATCCATCTGACAGCTGCAGCTGATTCAGAACGCTGCTGCTCGAGTCCTCACTAAGACCAAAAAAGTGGATCACATCACTCCAGTTCTGAGGTCTTTACATTGGCTTCCTGTATGTCAAAGAATTGATTTCAAAATCCTGCTGTTAGTTTATAAAGCACTAAATAGTTTAGCGCCACATTTCTGATCTTCTGCATCGTTACGAACCATCCAGACCTCTCAGGTCGTCTGGGATCAGGTCTGCTTTCTGTCCCCAGAGTCAAATCTAAACAAGGAGAAGCAACGTTCAGTTATTGTGCTCCATATATCTGGAACAAACTCCCAGATAACTGCAGGTCTGCTGAAACTGTTAGTTCTTTTAAATTAAGACCTGCCTTTAACTAGTAGATTGATAACTTACACTGCACCGTAACTTTTACTGTCCTTTTCTTTTTCTTTGTTTTTGTTGTGGGGACAGCCCAGCTGACGGTGAGTGTCCTGGTTTTACTTTTTTTCTCACTTTATTTCACCCATTGTTTTGCTCTGCCTGCCTCCCTGTGTTCTCCTCTTCTCTCCCTCGGCTCCTGAGCCCAGCCAACTACCTACACCTGCACCTCATCAGCCACCTCGTCAGCCTGCCACACCTGCCAGTAATCAACCTCATCCCAGCCTGTATTTTAACCCCGGTTCTCCACACCATCCTCGCTTGATCGTCGTTGCTCCTTACCCGGTGCCACCTCTACGTCCAGGCTCTCATGTGCCTTGTTTTTTTCTCATCTTCCCTGCATTTTGTCGCTCCAGTCACTAACCCTGTCTTTCTGTCTGTTTTCCCTCCCAGGTTCACTCACCCTCGTCATCCGTTCAGTCGGCTGGGCTCATCCTCCGGTCCTCACCTCTCGGGCTTCCTCCAC
>NC_060151.1:32461908-32462905 GCF_021292245.1 Micropterus dolomieu
AACCATCCAGACCTCTCAGGTCGTCTGGGATCAGGTCTGCTTTCTGTCCCCAGAGTCAAATCTAAACAAGGAGAAGCAGCGTTCAGTTATTATGCTCCATATATCTGGAACAAACTCCCAGATAACTGCAGGTCTGCTGAAACTGTTAGTTCTTTTAAATTAAGACTGAAGACTTTTCTTTTTACCATTGCTTTTAATTAAATATTTACACGGTGAGAAATGAGTAGGAGATTGAGATTGAACAGAGTGAAGGAAGTGGTCTTAAATCTCGCGCCTTAGTGATTTGCAGGAACCTCTGTCCACCTGTAAATGCACAGGTGGGTCCAGAGTATAACTGGATCAAAGTGGCCTGCGGACAGACATGTCCTGGTTTCTCTGTAGTGTCTGAGGGTTTTTGGGGTTTCAGTGGACCCAAAGATTGCTATGGACCCGAGTACAGACTAGCTAGAGAGAGTAGATTAAGTTTACTTCTCTGTTTATTCTCTTTTCAAAATAATTGTAACTCTATTATTTGCTCAACTCCTCAGCCTGTTTTTATTTTCCATTTAACTCTTCTAACCCTGATTGTACAGTGCACCGTAACTTTTATTATTTTTTTATGTATTTTTTCCAATTTCCCTATGTTGCTTTTAAACTTTTTTATATTTCCCTGTTGCTTTTATGTTTTATGTAAAGCACTTTGAATTACCTTGTTGTTGAAATGTGCTATACAAATAAACTTGCCTTGCCTTGCCTTGCCTTGAGCAAGGCCGCCTACAACAGTAGCCTTTTCCTTTCCCGAGGCAGACCTACTCACCTGAAGCTGCCAGCTACAACTACACTCAGGCCATGTGCTACTATACTTTCCTACTGTGTCCAGTCCACGCAAGAGGTATCATGCCATCAGGCACAGAAACCAGGCACTCCTCAAGCCTTTAAAACAGGCACCACCCACATCTGTTTACTTGTCTGTTGGGTCATGGAACAGTGGCCAGTCGGCAGTCAACAAAGCTGACTT
>NC_060151.1:32462925-32463384 GCF_021292245.1 Micropterus dolomieu
TTTTTATATTTCCCTGTTGCTTTTATGTTTTATGTAAAGCACTTTGAATTACCTTGTTGTTGAAATGTGCTATACAAATAAACTTGCCTTGCCTTGAGCAAGGCCGCCTACAACAGTAGCCTAAAGCTGCCAGCTACAACTACACTCAGGCCATGTGCTACTATACTATTCCTATTGTGTCCAGTCCACGCAAGAGGTATCATGCCATCAGGCACAGAAACCAGGCACTCCTCAAGCCTTTAAAACAGGCACCACCCACATCTGTTTACTTGTCTGTTGGGTCATGGAACAGTGGCCAGTCGGCAGTCAACAAAGCTGACTTTATCACTGCCTATGCTAACACATTATCTCTTGGGCTACTGGCGCACACTGAGACCTGGATCAAACCAGAAAGCATCTTATCTATGCGCCATCACCCCCCCCCCCCCCCCCCCCCCCCCCCCCCCCCCCCCCCCCCCC
>NC_060151.1:32463404-32466616 GCF_021292245.1 Micropterus dolomieu
GCTTCCTCTCTACCTTTCCTCACTTAAGGTCAATGATGCCACACAATCTCTGTGCTCTACACTAAGCTTGTGCCTGGATAGCCTGTGTCCTCTATCCACCAGTCCCACCCGTAGCTAACTGTTACCATCCGTGGGCTCCGTACTGATCTCGGAGCTGCTGAAAGAAAATGACGAAAAACCAAAGACGCCCCCCGACCTTAAGGGCTACCAATTGCTCCTATCCTCCTTCTCAACCAGCATCAGTGCTGCCAAAACTGCGTTCTATAATAACAGAATTAGCAGTGCCACTGACTCAAGGTATTTATTTTCCACTTTTAAAGCGCTCCTCCACCACCGACAAAAAACTCAACCATTCTAGCAGTCCTGCTACATCTTTTCCTCTGCCCTCCCAGGTCAGATCGTTCTTCACTCACAGAGACCGAAGTATCAGACCTCTTGACCTGTAGCCGTCCCACTACATGCCCACTGGACCTGATTCCTTCGAATCTCCTCCAAGTCATATCTCCTACCGTGGTCCCGACAATCACTTGTGATAAATACTTCTCTGGCTTCGGGAACCTTCCCGACCACTTTCAAAAGGGGTCCGGTTACACCCTTCAATCAATGCTCAAAAGTACAAAAACAAAACACATGACCCATATGAAAATCATTGTCGTTGTTATATTGAGTAGAGTAAATTTCTCATCTGCATATTTATCCGCTGTCATTTACACCATGGTACGCCATCCCGAGGTCATTCGTCTAACACATTCTGTCTGTTTTCAAATCTAGAACAACATAGTGTCCTATCTGTGTCACATATCGCATTGTTAACAGTTACACACAACAGTGTTCTCATCTTATACCCGATGTATCTCTTTTTGACATAGTTTAGTAGACTAGACACATTCCCCATTGTTTTTAGTGTTGTTCCCCCTTCCAGATGTCCAGAGATTCCTTAACTATTGTGCTCACTCTGTTCTCCACTCTGTCCTCCACTCTAACTACCCGTTTAAACGAAGTAATGAGAGAAGGGTTCCTCAGCCAAATCTGTAGAGCAGCTGCTGCAATGTCTCGAATACTGCATTCACATGTTGGCACCAACCCAAGACCGCGTAGGACGTACTTTTGAGCATCAGCGAAATTTTTGTTAAAAAGCTTCTGCGCAATTTCTCTCTTATGTCCTTTGATATAAAAGAAGCGCAGCGTGTCAATGCATGTGTGAGATTGTTTTCTGCTACATTCATCTGTATAAGCGCAATACACACGTTTGTTTAGCTTTTTGTTGCAGTATTTCGTATAAATAATAAGCTGCAGTCACCAGTATGAGACTGCTTATGGTAGTGTTAGGAGACGTGTCCTTGTCGCAACAGTCCAGAGTGTCCAAACATGCATCCATAAACGGCTTGACCCTGCTCTTGTCCTCTTCTGCTTTTTCTTCAGGAACGAGAAATGTTAAATTTCTTTTCCCCAGTTCATAGTCCATAGTCATCCATCCTGGAGTAATGGAAAATATTTAGGGCTGCTCGATAGATCCTCACCCGCTGCACGTCCTCGTACCTGCAAAACATTTTAATTAGAACAATGTCACCGTCAGCCCCGTCGTGGAGGTCTTTGAGGTTGTCTGCGGTATTGTTTGTTGTTCATCTTGCTTGTCCTCAGGACCAAAAAGTTTACATAGCTAACATAAGGTTTATACCATCTGAATAATTTATCAATGTGCGAGAAGACTTAAAGGGTTCTATCCCATTCTCCCCAGTGGACCACAAAGCCGGTGCTGAACCACGTCTCCCACTCTTTAGACGTGATGGGGTAGCCTTTTTGTTGCTCTGGGGTCCCCTTTATGGCATTTTGAATGATAGAATCTTCCTTGCATGATCTAAAAAAGATGTAGGATTCTGGGACGTAGACTTCAAGGTCCATCTCTACACGGTAGAGCGCTCCAAGCACAGACCCGCACCATTTGTTTCTGAAGAAATTCCAGTCTTTGGCTGAAAAACTAATGTGCGGTGTGCTTTCACAAAGAAAAATTTCATCAAGCTCTCTTGTATAAAGATGAACTGTTCCGTGCTCAAACAAGAATCCCGCCATTCTAAAATCTTCCACCGGCCATTCAAACTGAGGAGCCCAAGCCTTTCGATCCAGAAAATCGTTGGGGAAGTCTTCTTTCTGATTGCGATGCTGCAAAGATGGCGCTGTTGTTCTGCACGAAGATATCTCTATCCGATACGGATTCACTAAAAAAATTGTTCAGTCACCCTGATCCACGCTCTCGGTCAGATGTAAGTCAGAAAACTAGCCCGCTATATTTACAACTGACTGCTAAAGGCACTCCCAAACATCCGCTTTTAGAGGACACCGGACATCCCCCATACACAAACCCTCTTTTCACACCTGTCTTTACCTTTTGGTGATCAACCCCTCACAACCGCTGTTAGAGGATGAGGCCGGACATGCCCTAATACAAACACCCTATTAATTTGTTTTTAGTATTATAATTTTTTGTTTTTTTAATTTTTTTTAATACATTTTTATAATTTTTTTAATTATTTATTTGTTAATACATTTTTGAGAATTATTTTTATTAATCAAACAATGTAATCACGTGCACGACTGTTCCGCACATTACAGAAGCTGTTGTAGAGTCTGGTGGTGCTGGCCTCGATGCTCCTAAACTTTTTTCATGAACTACATAATACTATATGTATTTTTGTCTGTCTATTTGGTCTTATACACTTGTGGTGTCTTCTGTGTTTGTTGTGTGCAGGCCTCTGATTAAGAATGCAGAAAGGGACCTAGCAACCACAGTCATGGGGATTTACATGATCCGAAGAGCCAGAGGGTTTGGGAGTTGTGACTGAAGGCATCAAAGTCCTGAGCAACTTAAGCAGCGTCATCATGAGAGAGAAATATACATGACATTCCATCAAACTCATTTTTGACAGCTATTTCCGGTCCCGCCCCCACACCGGATGTCTGTATGTAACTGATAAGAGGGGTGTATCCGGTCCCGCCCCAACCGGAAATATGTCTGTATGTAACTGATAAGAGGGGTGCATCCGGTCCCGCCCCAACCGGAAATATGTCTGTATGTAACTGATAAGAGGGGTGTATCCGGTCCCGCCCCAACCGGAAATATGTCTGTATGTAACTGATAAGAGGGGTGTATCCGGTCCCGCCCCAACCGGAAATATGTCTGTATGTAACTGATAAGAGGGGTGCATCCGGTCCCG
>NC_060151.1:32466716-32475911 GCF_021292245.1 Micropterus dolomieu
CACTGTAGAAGTGCAAAACACCACAGTAATAGCCTACTTTGTGAAAAAGAAGCAAAATAGCTTTTAAAGTCAGGTTAAAAAACTCATAAGACTACTTGGTGCATAGAACATTTGACATGGTGTTGTATTTGAGAAATTAGTGTGGATTACTTTTAACTCATTAATTGTATAGCCTAATAATCAGCAACATGGTCTCACGGGAAACTGTGTATATAGGCTATACTATTTTATTATGACTGCATATTTGCTAGGTTAATGGTTTTAGAGCGACGTCTGTTGGCTGGTTAATGATATTACATGAGCTAAATAAAATGCGCAGCCCCCGAGCGTTATAATAACAATTTACTTACTCCTGTTACTGCTACTGCTGGTTGAAATGAGCCTTCTACGGTGTTCCCTTTCCCGAGGTCCGTTGTTCGGTATAGGCTCAGTCTGATTCAGCGGTGTACACGGTTCTGCTGGGTCCGGATGAATGATTTGACTTCTACCGGTGATGCGTTACGTGACCTCCCATCTGCGGCCTGACTGGAGCGCTCTACATCATCGACGGGTGATTCCGGGGACACATCCGGCTCATCGTGTTCCGGGGACCCCGGTGTTATGTTCGCTTGCGGTACTGAAACCGAGGGCTGAACCGGAGCGTTCTCCTCGTAAAAGGTAGGGTAGAGACCCTGCATAAAGTACCGTTCACAATCGCTCGCACCATCTGCGGCTGTAATGAAAGAAAAGAGTTCTGTTACCACATCTGCGTAAAAGTTATAAATAAATAAAACCTACACACTGATTAAAAGTTAAGGTAACCTTACTGAGATCTACAACCTGCTCTGATGGAATGCCATTCTCCCTATTTGTTCCTCTGAGTAGAAATCTGTAAAAACAATATACAAAATACACATCAGGATAGGACACTTTAAAATTTAGAACATTTCTATTTCACTCTAGTACATAGAAGGCCCTCTTACCTTCAAGGTGATATTCGGTTGAATGAAGCTCATTGTGGATTAAGTCAAAAACTGTTAATTGAAAACACGCAGGAATGAAAATACAAAGTGTCGATTTTTGCTATTTCTTCAGTTACGGAGGAAAGGCTGAATGCGTACCGTGTTCTCGGGTCATCGCTCTGGTTTCGGTTCACTAGTGTGAAGACCTCAGGATTTCTGGTAGGGTACTTATAGAAGTAAGAAAAAAACAACAAAAAAATACAAACACCCGAGTGCTGCTCTGCATGTGGGAGATAACTGGTGAGGGGTCGGGGCCGTTACTTCTGGTACAACCAGATTATTATATAGTCTGTAGTTCCAAACTCTTGTCTCCGGCTGATAAAAATTGGTTCCTGTTTCGAAAACGAACTCTGTCTGATAAAACCAGACCGTTTTTAACATCCGGAGTCTGGGTTATAGATAACCATAGCTAATAACTGGTCTACAAGATTACCTGAGGATGACAGTTAAACACACAACACGACTCATTGAGAAAGCAGAGGGATGGAAGGAGGTGCGGGGGGTGGAACACATTCCTCAATTCACCCGGCACAGCCTACGCTATACCAGAAAGAGAGAGGACAGAGAAGAAGAGACACAGACTCACAAGTTTCAATTTATTCTTCACTTGTAATAATAAAGACTGACTTGATTCCAAAGAAACCTCCTACTGATCCTTTGCTGGCCCCGGAGATTCTTCCCTTACTTATAACTCACTGCTATACTTTTTTTAATGATAAATTTATTGCCATAAACACCTACTAGTTAATTCATTCAAGTTTTATTACTTAATAAAGTCTTTAAATCAATGAAAAACCTCCTCCAATTATCAGTCAAAAACACACAACGGAAGGATGTACGCACCCCTCTAATCAGTTACACACACATATCCGGTGTGGGGGCGGGACCGGAAGTAGCTGTCAAAATTAGTTTGATGGAATGTCATGTATATTTCTCTCTATGATGAACCTGAAGGCATTTTTCCTACCCCAGGCACACTGAGTCCAGATTGTTTATGGAGAGCAAAGAAAGATTGATTGGCAAGCTTTTGAGAAATGGGGGAAGAAGCAAAGTCAGTGGCAGGGTTAATGGCAAAACAGATAAGGGATGCAGGTCTAAATGATGAGGAGAGACACACAAAAGGCCAGATCAGAATTTACCGCCACCATATGTTGGCTCTAACACCAGAAACCACTCTTCCACATGTCCGCTGAACAGACCCAGCAAAAGGCTGAAATACGGGAGAGGGAACGAGCTCTGTACTCAGACCTGTCAACAGTGACTGAAAAGAGACACCCAAACTGTTTTCTTCCCAAGAAACCTTTATCTCCATTGGCAGCGTCAGAAGTGGAACTTTGTGGAAGGCGTGTGTCCCGTCACATCTGGCGTTTCAGAAAGGAACATCGTAGCGACAGTAAATATGGTGGTGATAGTGCGGTGGTCTGGGCTGTTTGCTGCTGCAGGACCTGCAAGACTTGCTGTGGGAAATGGAACCATGAATTCTGCTGTTTACCAAAAGATCCTGAAGGAGAAAGTCCAGCCATCTGTTTGTGAGGTCAAACTGAAGAGCACCTGGGTTCTGCAGCAGACACTGATCCAAAACACACCAGCAGGTCCTCCTCTGAGTGGCTTTAGAAAAGTGGCCCAGTCAAAGTCCTGACCTGAATCCGTTTGAGATGTTGTGACATGACCTTAAAGAAGCTCAAACGCTGGATTGCAGTTGTTGCTGCCTAATCAGTTATTAGGTTTAGAAGGCAATCACTTTCACACAGGGCCATGTAGCTTTAGGATTGTTTTTCCCTCAATAATAAAAACCTTCATTTAAAAAAATATGAACTCAAGAAGGAGGCAAACACTCTCACACCACTGTAAATATATTTACTGACCAATCATAAAGATGGTGAAAGTAAATTTAGAAATGTTTTGTAGGTTATTTGGGTGGTTTCATTGTTCGGATGGTATTACTGCAAACAATGACCAATATTTTAACTAGTTCACGCCACCCTTTACAATTAAGTTCATTGGCCATTTCTCATCCTGTCCATCAACAGCCACATCACAAGCGCCGCAACATCCAATGGTTATTAGGGCCCGAGCACGACTGTGCGAGGTCCCTATTGAATTTGCTAAGATTTATTAACTCACCAAACTTTGCACACATGTGAGAACTGGTGAAAAATTTCGTATTCTACAAGTTTCGCATATGGGCGTGGCAAAATGACTCGCTAGTGCCACCTAGAAAATTGGAAAAGATTAGCCCCTCGTTCACGTTCAACCTACATGTACGAAGTTTTCTGGGGACATGTATCATATCAAGACGCACAAAAAAGCTTCAAGAACCCAAAGCCTAAAGTCAACAGGAAGTCGGCCATTTTAAATTTTACGCCCATTTTTGGATGATTTACACACTTCGTATTTTAACGAACTCCTCCTAGGGATTTAGTCCGACCGACTTCAAATTTGTGCTGTGCCTTCTAAAGGCATTGAAGATGAAAAGTTGTGCTATTTGCGAGTTTTCGTCAATGGGCGTGTCCGTGGTGTAGCATCAAAGATAAACTTTTCGCCATGACACAGCAAGTTGTTGTAACTTCAGTGTACATGCTCACATCTGGACCAAACTGTACATGTAGGATGAGAGTCCCGCCCTGAACACATGTACATGCTGACATTCACCCACAGTCATAGCGCCACCTGCTGGCAACAGGAAGTGACCTTTAACGAAGCAGCCCCCGCCGCACGTTTCACCTACGTGCATGAATTTTCTGTGGTACGTGTATCTTGTACAGACGCACAAAGTCTCTTGGAGCCATAGCCTAAACCCAACAGGAAGTCGGCCATTTTGAATTTTACGGCCAATTTTACAGTGAACATGCTCACATCTGAAACAAACTTTACGTGCTTGATAACTCTCCCACTCCGCAGACATCTACACACCAATACCGATTTATATTCATAGCGGCAAGTGCTATGTAGCTCCACATAGGGGACACAGGAAGTGACATATAACACCTTCATGTGGCGTCGGAACCGCGTAGCAAATTCACAGCCACACCGGCAGAGCTCCAGAATACACCCGGACGCGCTAAAAGTGCGAGGGCCCGCACAACGCTGCTTGCAGCTTTAATGTTGAAATTATATTTTGGAGAATGACCAGCAAAGTGACAGCAAGAACAGGTGCTTTAGGAGTGAGCTTTTTATAAAATGTGTAAATGCACGTTTGTTTCTTTTGCTGTGTTCATCGTGTTTCTGAGGGGGAGAACTAAAAGCAACATTACTTCTAACCAGTTTTTGTAGTATTATGAATTAATCTCACCAGTTCATAAAACAGTGTTGTAGTTCAGTCTTTCTAATTTTAGAGATTACATGTCAACAGGCGGCTGAGATGCACATGTACTCTATGGTCATTTCACACGTTACTTATTGTTGAACAGGTCGGTCACAGGCTAGAGCCACTACTACCATTACAGTCGCTGTACAAACAAACGTCTTCATCGCCCAATATTGGAATAATGGAAAATCTGATGATCTGATGTACAAGATTATAAAAGGACTGACTTCCCTTCCACTCAGTGCGTTTGGTAATACAAGAACAACTGCATATCATCGCACAAGGTCAGAGGGGGTTGTATTATCCCATTAAGAAAAAGTCATTTCAGTCAGTCTGCATTTTCTGTTAAGCTGCATCAGAATGGAACTCCATCCCAACCGCTGTCAGAGAACTGGATACATACAGCTCATGGAAAACCGGTTTAAAGAAATGCTTCATCAGTACTCTGAAACTGAACGTGCATGTTGCTGTATGTTGTTAGCAGCTGCATTCTTACTGCCAGTCTGCCCGTTTATACCTGCACATACGTCTGTTATTTTTTCTGGGTTAGTAATGTATACTGTGTGTGCTGCTATGTTCGTACTCTGCACCTGTCAGTCATTGTATGGACTCATTATGAGCTTTGGGTTGCATGTAGCATTTTTCTTTATAGTAGGTCCATGAAAAAGCATTTCAGTACAATGTCTGTGTTTCTTATCTCATTTTGATGCGTGCCTTCAAAATGTATGACTTCATTTGAAATGATTGTTAAATTCATTTTGTAATTGCTTTTGAAGTTTTTTAGGTTGACTATATAACAACACCCGCTTCATAACAGCAGAGACCAGCATGTGGTTGTTCCACTTCCAACTGAACTCAAACATCATGGAATATTCTTGCCATCTGTTCAGTTAAGTAAGACTTTCAGCTTTTAGAAAGAGTTAGGTTTACATTTGCAGGATTATTTCCTGACATTTTAGAGTTTTGGTCATTTCTGATGAGCTGTGCTGCGATGTGAATAATCAACTAAAGAAATGGCTACTAAGAAGTTAGCAGAAGACATGGAGGAGGTTAAAAGATCTCTGAATTTCATGTCAGATGAAATAAGTAATGTGGCTAAACAACAGATGGGCCTACTGGACTTAATTGGTGAAGTTCGACAATTGAAGGCTGTCATTATTGAAAAAGACAAGAAGTTTGAAGAGCTTGAAAGAAGAGTAGAAGATCTGGAGCAGTACACAAAGATGGATGACCTGGTAGTATCTGCCCACCGCACATATGCATGGATTACAGCAGGGGTCCAGGAGGGTGAGGAAGCAACAAGAGGTGAATTGCTCCCTAAACAGAACTGCAGAAGCTTACTCACAAAGTACTTACACCACTAAAACTGCACACAAGTCAATCAGTTGTGACAAGCTGCAGAGAGCAACTGGTGGGAGGTATTGCTGAGGTGGTGACGAGCCACTGGTCGAGCTGGAACAGAGGGGACCAATGGGTGGGACTGAAGTCAGCCTGACAGAGCTCCACATGACCAGGAAGTAGGCGGATCTTCATTCCACAGATAGACCTTTCTTCACCACAGGGTCACACAGCCTACTTGTTATAGGTGAGACAGAATGTGGAAATACAGGGATGACAGCGACAGCTGTGACAGGAACCTGTGGTGTTCCACAAGGTTCGGTACTGGGAGCAAAGTTGTTTATACTATAAATATATAAATTAGATTTGTACAATAAGATGAAATGTGTTGCGTTTGCAGATGACACCGCTTTATTTTGGTCAAAACAGTACATAGTGAAATGAGGTTTAAAAAATGGTTTGATATTAAGTTGTCACTTAATGAAAATAAAACTATGGTGTTTGGTGTCAGGGTCAACTGTGAGATAAAATTGAATTTAAATAGAGTAAAAATTTAAAGAGTATTTGAAACAAGTGATTATAGATCATAAACTTTGTTGGAAGCCACATAATATCAAACGGAAATGATCTGAATCTTTAGCTGTTATTTACAAAACAAGGGATCTGTTGAATGAAAAATGTCTGCATATATTGTACTGTTCACTGATAATACCATAGATAGTCATATTGTGTTGAGGTGTGGGGAAATGCATATAAAACCAATATAGACCCTACAATTAAACTACAAATAGAGCTATTAGAATAATAAATAAAGCGCGTTTCTGTGAATCTACTAACGGATTATTTATAGACTCATACATGTTGAAGTTTGTAGACATGGTGTATTCAAAAACATTGGAAGTACATCTTAAATTAAGAAAAGGAAAGCAGAACCTAAGAGGATTGTGTGTGTATATTTGAAACATCTAAAGTGAGCACTAATATAAAATACAGATGTGTTTCTGTTTTGGGAGTTAAACTGCAATTTACAGTCTTCCGTTTCCTTTGTATTGCTACTATTCTGCATTTTAGTGTATAGGATAGGTAAATATAAGCCTTGGGCTTCAGCCTGTTCCTTTTTGGTTGGAAATGTTGCCAGTAATATTGTGTAAATGGATGGGTATAAGCATATAAAAGATTTTTATAAATTGCATATTCACACAAATTGTCATTCTTTGTATTTGGTAAATCGAAATAAACCATTCATTCATAATCTCAGATGTTCAGCGAAGTTTGCGGTGTTGCCAAAGTATTTCACTGTCTGCTCACACATCACACACAGCGTCATTATTACCTTCACAGCTAAAACACAGCCAGACCTGACAGCTTTCACACTCAGCCACAGTCGGTATTCATTTGTGGGAAATGTAAAGAGCAAAAACACAACGAACTGGCCTACAGAGAGGAGGTGAAACACCTGGTGGACTGGTGTGACACTAACAATCTAATCCTGAATGTCAACAAAACAAGAGATTGTGGTTGAATCAGCCAACTCACACCCCCCTCCTCATCAGCAACGCTGCAGTGGACCGGGTCAGCAGCATCAAATTCCTGGGGGTGCAGATCAGACACTTGACCTGCTCCCTTAACACCTCTGCTCTTGTGAAGAGGGCACAGCAGCGTCTGCACTTTCTGCGTCGGATGAGAAGAGCAACCCTCCCCCCTCCCATCCTCACCACTTTCTACAGAGGGACAATAGAGAGCACACTGACCAGCTGCGTCCCTGTCTGGTTTGGGGCCTGCAAAGCCTCAGACTGGAAGTGTGTAGAGAGAGTGCTGAGGACAGCGGAAAGAATAAGCGGGACAGCACTTCCTCCATCCATGGCAGGAAACGAAATATCGATACTTTCCGTCACTAATGTGCACTGTCGCTGCTAAATTAAACTGATTAAATAAATAAAAAGAAAATAAAGTTTCAGCTAGATTGAGTGGTTTTGAGTGGAGAGCTTCATTCTGACCTGAAAATAGGACGTTTGGGGAACTGGGTCAGAAGTTGTGGATTTGAGTTTAGAGTTTTGAGAAAAAGAGGCCTAATTTCAAGAAATGTGTTCAAGTAATCGATAAAAACTGGAATTACTTTGATGGAATTATTTTTTCCAGCCACAACCTGACTCCTGGATTCAAGTGCTATGAATTCCTGATATTTCTTACTTGTCTTTTTCTGCACGTGTGTGAATGAAATCAAAGTAGAGTTGTATGTGGAGCTTGTGAAGGATGAAGGCAGACTGAAGCTCACCTCATCACAAATCATTCTGAGTGAGTTTCCCTCACATGATTGTAGTTACTTTGGTTTCCAGGTAAGGATTTCCATTCCACTTTACATCGTGTCAAACATGGTTCAAATCTAATAATTCACTTTTGATCAGGTTTGATTTGAATGTAGTTTTGAGGCTGCAGCAGCTGAAACAGGCTGTGTGATCACATTAGAGAGGTTCGATGGGATCTTCTTTGAGATGGCGTTTCTGTACTCATGGAGCACCATCTCTCCTGTGTAGCCTGGAAGGTTTTGGAAGACTTTCAGAACAGGGTTTTACAGCCACACAAGCTTTTAGTAAGAAAAGTGAAACGAGGAGTGAGGGTCATGGTCAGATTTAACTTATTCAACCTTCCCCTGCTTTTAAACTAGCGGCTGGCGGATGAATTCAACACTTTCCACAGCGAGAATAATCCACTTTAATCCACGAGCACGTCAGTATTCCTGAGGGCTATAAACAGATCACCTGAACGCTTCATGGAAAACTTTCTTTCTTGGAGACACCTCAGAAGTGAGAAGTTCCTGGTGAACTATGATCAGATCTCAGCACATGAGGAGGTTTTTGAAACGATGACTTGATCTCAGTGAAGTTTAAAAATCTATTTCTGTGTTAAGGTTCATGTAAACTAAAGGCATTTATTTAACTTTTTAACTATTTCTGCCAGCAAAAATTAGACTTCCCCAAAGTAAATAAGAATCACTAGAAAGATACAGTTTGGTTTAGAAAGTAGTGCACTCAGCTTCTCCTTCCAAACACCAAATATCTTCGTCTCTGGGTTTATTGTCCTGAAAATATCAGTTCTTGTCTAGTGCAGATGAGAGTTGGTGCTCAAACATCACATGACACAATATTCAGGTTCTCAGTAGATCTTTATTGCTTGAGAGCCAGAGCAATCCTCAGCATCACACAGAAATGACTAAGGAGAGGCGCTCCCTCCTCAGTTCTTAGGAAGACATGACGCACATTAACTGTGGCCAACAACAGGACGGACATGATTTCACTCAGGTGTTATTCAATCTTTCTTTACTTGGCTGAAGACATGTCAACATCTCAAACCTCCACCACCTGCACTCCTCCTTAACCTGCTTCACACGTACAGTAAATAGATGATTAACATTCTTCAGACACAGGAAGAGGTTTCAACCCCTCCAGGCTAAACTCTTTTATAAGGAGTTTACTTCAATATAGTTTCCCAACAACTTAAACAAAGAAGAAAGAAGCATTTTAATATGAGACTGCAGCCTGTATGTATTTA
>NC_060151.1:32476011-32489975 GCF_021292245.1 Micropterus dolomieu
GGCTTGAAGGTCTTAAACATCTTTAGTTCACTGTTACATGCTGGAGTCACTGTTCCCTGTGATGACTCACCTGTACACACCCACACTTTACCGACTGAATCTAAATCAGTTCTTTAGAAATATAAATGTTTCCCAGGCATCAACAACACATTCCACGATACAATGCAACCATAACACTTTATTACAATTGTTGATTCACTTCCAAACATGCATGAGACGCTATAGCAAAGTTCATAATCCACAATGAGCTTTTGATTCAATATTTTACGACTAAAGATAAAAGCAGTTTATAAAACTGTGGGCCAAGAATCTCAGACCACGTTGTAGAAAAATGTCCGTAACAATATAAAATAATGTAGGTGGGCATTAAAGCATATAAACTATCAATAAGAACTGATCACGTGTATTCGTTTGTTTCAGTACATTATACGCAGAAAAACACATTTTATTATGTATCTGCTGGTTTGGAGACATTATTTCTGCAGATCTATCTTCAGATTTCTTGAGGATCACTCTTATAAATGTGACAAAAATTTCAAGATCTCAACAGGTGCATCTCAGAATATCGTGGATGTTTTATTTTGTAATGTAAAGGTTCAGTGTGTAATATTCTACTGACAGAAATGCAATATAAGATCATAACTATGTTTTCAGTGGTGTATAAAGACCTTACATAATGAACTGTTATGTTTTTATTACCTTACCATTTCCGTCTACATACACTGAGGCTCCTCTTACTTGTTGTCCTGCCATGTTTCTACAGTAGCCCAGATGGACAAACTGCTCTACAGAGCGCGTTTCATCACTAACTAATTTGCGAGAAATTAGCATTGGTTTCTTATCAAAGGCTGATTTACGATAAACGTCTGCGAGCATGAAGGTGAGAGTTTTAACATAGACCGATCAAGAGACAGCGAAACATCTCTGATGCCTTATACATTTGCATTTCCTTTCTCAGCTCAGGAAGGGGTTTTTTTGTGTGTGTTTGCTAATACTTATAATATATGTTTTTTGTACTTGTTCTGTATTTAAGGAGAGGAAATGCTGAGTTCGGGAGAGTAACCGTGCGTTCTCTCCGTGGCCACGTTACATAAAGAAATGATTCAACACATCTATTTGACTCCGTATTCTTTGGGAAGGAATTATTTTCCCTGACATTTTGGCGATGAGGATGGGATTAGACGTTCCAGCTGATCAACCGCAGGTAACATTTACTCGTAGGGAAGTCCGCCTTGCAAAACGAGAGAGGAACCCGCCTGACTTTGGACCAGGTGGTGACTGACTGGACCCTCCAATCGACTTAAAAGCGTGAGTACGATGTTTTGAATCATTCCTTGAAATTGGGGAAAAAACCTAGGTTTATAGGACATGTGTTGGACCTATAAACCTATTTTGGAAAAAATTTGCCCAGTTGGGGTTTATAGAGCTATAAATATAGTTAATCATCGGGGGTGGTGATAACGGGTATATTCGAGGAGTTTAGACTTAAAATGGAACTTTAAAAAAATACATAAACAGAGAAACAGGCCAGGAGTGATAAGTACATAATCCCATTATGGTAGCATCTCTAGTGATAAACTACTTAGGAGCTTATATGGACTAGCAGGTAACGCCATTTAATGGTGGCATTTCGAGTGATTTAAGGAATGGCCTATTTTCCACAATCCTGAGTGATTTTCGAAAAATATTTTAAAACTGAGGGGAGAAAAAAGAATTCTATCCTTGCTGCAGCAGCCCGGGTCAAACTCTGGCTCATAGCCCTGTGTATGCATGATCATAATTGCTGTAGTTTCATTATACTATAAATAACACATCGTAGAAAAACAGTCCAGATGTTTCCCATTTAGAGTTTTAAAGAGTTTATATGATGTGATTAAGTGTTTGTTTCAAACATTATGTTTGACTAAGGAGGGAAAATATCTGTGTGTGTGTGTGTGTGTGTGTGTGTGTGTGTGTGTGTGTGTATGAGATGATAAATATAGAAAACTCTGTGATAAACTCATTTCAGTGTCTAGCACACAATTGTAAATGAAAACGAGTGTACCATCATGCAAGTGCCATATGGCTGAGAGTTTCTCCAGAGTTAGTGTGTGTTAGACAAGATCTGAGCATATTACAATATGGGAAGATCAGAGTGATTGTGTGAATGATAAAACCCATTGCAAGTAAAAGCAAATTTGTTCAGTGAGTCTCAGTCGGTGGGGAACAAATCGGGAAAAATACTAAATTTTTTGCCTGACATTCTTTCAGGTTCAGCTAAAATAATGGTAGAGAAATGGGAAAAGTGTGGTTGTTTATGTTCCTTTTTGGCATGATGTAACTGAAGGCATTTTTCCCGTCCCAGGCACACTGAGTACAGATTGTTTAGGGAGATGTAGAATTATGTTGACAGAGAAAGCAAAGAAAATAGGAAAGAAAAAGATTGATTGGCAAGCTTTTGAGAAATGGGGGAAAAGAAGCACATCTGAGAGAAGCAAAATCAGTGGCAGGGTTAATGTTAAAACAACAGATAAGGGATGCAGTTTTAAATGATAAGAAAGATAAACACACAAGGTCAGATCAGAATTTACTGCCACCCTATGTTGTCTCTAAGCCACCCAGTAACACCAGAAACCACTCATCCACATGCAAGTACTGCCCCCTCTGCTGAACAGACCCAGGAAAAGGCTGAAATACAGGGGAGGGAACAAGCACTGTACCCGGACCTGTCAATTTTTCCCACACCCAACACAACAGTGACTGAACAAAGACAATATGGGGAGAACAGCCAAACTAACTGTTTTCTCCAGTCGCAGCATCTTCTGACTACTGGCTTAGGAGCCAAACACAAGAAAGGGATGCACAGCTATTTCCAAATCTCCAGCCTCGACCAACGGGAGAGCAGGAACACGCCCACTGGGATCCGGAAGTGTTTGTATACCGGCCATGGCAGCCAGATAAACTAAGAGAAATTGCAGAAGAACTGCCTAATCCTCAGAAAACTGGTGGTGAGAAATGGGTTACATCGATGAAGCAATTGTCGTCCATGTATAATCCAACTCTGCAGCAAGTGGAAGCTGTGTGTCGGAAGTGTTTCAAGCTCCGATGGGCCAACATTGGACCTGTCACCTGGTCCACAGCACCATCAGTGGGATCAACTCAGTTTGGTGCCATGATGGACACCTTGTATGACGCAGTGCGAATGGTTTTCCCCCTGAGAGTCTGTTGGCCTGAGATCCACAACACTAAACAAGGAAGAGGAGTCAGCTGCAGACTACCGTGTCCGCATGGAAGCTGTTTTTGCAGTTAACTCTGGCATCGACCCCAACAATGGCTGCTAAAGACTGCTTTGGTAAATGGTCTCCACCCTGGTCTGAAGACCCGAGTCATGACTACATGTGTCGGCTGGGAAAGCGCACCTGTGGCAACTGTTTGGACGCACGTCTTGCACGCCGAAAGAAACAAGGTAGATATGAACCGTAAACAAAAGAAACATCTCCACACTGCTCAGTTAATGTTCTACCAGCAGGGCGCACCACAGAACCCCGGACAGAGGCGGCAGTCCCATCAAAACAACAATAGAGGACGAGGCACCAGAGGAAGAAGGACCCTGAGACCACATTATGAATATCAAGGGGACTACAAAAACACCACAGGCCAAAACAAAGTGAAGTGCTACAGATGTGGAGGTTATGGGCACATATCACGAGAGTGTTCCACGCCTGAGTTTAACCAACAACAGGAACATGATCCAGTAGAATCCTGGCCACACGCACCACCTGGGGGCCACACTGTGCAATCTCCAGGGTTTCAGACGTAGGATGAAGTGGAGGCAGGTCAGAGCAGTGAGCAGTATATTCACAAGTACACCACTGATGAGAGGGATGAACCAGTATTTACATGAAGACCCTAGTCTGATTTCAGGAGCAGAAGGCTCATTGATCAAATCTAAAGTGCTCCATAATGCTCCTAGAACATATATTTTTCATTCCTGACACATTTTGAAACTTCTATCAAACCTATTTACATGTAGAAACAGATATTTTACACACATTTATTTTTTAGGAAAAAGAAAAGAAAATGCCGGTTGTAAAATGTTCTTCTGATACCATGCAACTCCTCCATTCTGCCTGTAGAGACAAGGGGGTGGTACATTTTTCAAGATCTTAGGGGAATAAATAAATGACCTTATGCGATAAAGCTAATGTCATGGGGTCTACCAGCTCATGTTGCTTTTCTGTGATTGATTCAGCAAAATGCACGTTGAAGCATTCCTGGTTTCATCCTGACTCAAGATTCATTTTTTTGTTTCCACAACTTTGCAATAGGTTGTGGTTATGATTTTATTTTTGTGTGTTTCTCCCAAACCAGGGGAATTGTTAAAGTGAGTCAGGGTCACTATTAGGTTCTTGGTAGAAAACTGTCATAAGGGTATCCAACGAAGGTTAAAATCAAGGGCAGCTGGACTTGGTTGAAGATACTGGAAGACGTTTCGTCCCTCATCCAAAGGACTTCTTCAGTTCTGACTGACTGGCAGGGAAACTCAGCTATTTAACCTCAGTGGGGTCGTTATCCCGGGTCATCGATACCGCTGGTTCGTTAGTGTTCCTTGTTGCTGTGACGACAGTCGTTAAGACTACCTGTGGCCAAGACTGAACGACCATCGTTGGTCTTCACCTGAGGCCAATAGAGGCCAACCATAAGGGTTTTTTCAAATAAGGTGGATTTCATTTCCAAAAGGGGTGCGTTTTTTAATTTGGATCACAAATCGGACCAGGAAATCCAGGAATTTCCAAAGACCACAATACTTAATTCTCTTGGCTCTAGCAGGCTTGTGCCATTCATGGATTATCATTTTTCCTTTGTGGAGATCTCCACCCCAGACATGGGGAAACAGCTGGCCATTGACTCGTTTTAACATTTGGTTTTGAACTGACTTTTCACTGACTTAAAAGCATTTTGACTGACTTTAATGACTTGAAGCAGGATTCTGTCCAGCTCTTTTTCTTTTTTGTTTCAGACTGCTTGACTCAGCTACATATTTCTATCTTTCTAACTTTAACTCTTTTTTTCGTTTTGTAGATGGAGTCGGTGGGGCAGCTATGTGACTTGATTTAGCATGTGTTTCCATCCAGTATGCATTAAATGGTCCTCTCTCTTCTACAGGTCCTGCCCACAAAGTTTTTCTAACCAACCTGTTGTTTGCATTCTGTTCTCACCTGCGGCTACTGCTGTATGTAAATGGCAGAACCATACAGGTTTCTAACAACCCGGTGATGCTGCCCTGCTTTATCCAAACTGCAGATGCTTTTTTACTGTATTTTTTCCCTTTAAAGATGTCTCCAAGCATTGATGCATGGTTCTCAACCATGAATCAAACGGAGGGAGGGGGAATATTGTAAATATAACGGTGCGCACAAAGTTTTTGGGGGGTTTCTAATTCTTTCTGAGTGGTGTGTTGAAAATTTTGTGTTGAATTGTTGAAACTAATTTTGCATTCTACTAATGAGCTAATGACCACTCACACAAAGGCATGAGACTACTTATAGGAATGAGTAACAATTTTCTTTCTCTGTCTGGATGCCGCCACATTTCAGACACTGTGTGTTTAACCGTGTTCTGAAGGTTTATTGTCTAAGAGTCTGGAGCAACAGTTTTTTCTAAACAACATCCAGACGGGCAGAGAAAGCAGTGAGACCATCACCAGACATTCAAGATCACCTCAGGTGATATGGACAAGAAGAAGAAGATGCAGAGGGGAGATGTGACATTGGCATGTTACCAACGTAGGAGGAAGAGGACAGAAGAAGAGGGATTCATAATAACTACAAATAACCCATGTAATCAAGGAGATGACAATGTTTATTTATTTTTTCAGGAAATTCTATTCATGTTTTGAATTCTTATTTCTGATTGTTTTTCCTTTTGTAATGTTATTGTTGTGATTTTGTATGCAGGTTTTCTTATGCAGATTGTATCATTTTAGTAGTTTTCTTTCCAACAAATGGGTAAATGACTAATTTTGGCCCCCAGGGTGTTATGAGATCATTCTACTTTTTTTTTTTTTTTTTTAAACTTGCCCAGCACATTTAGGTCAGCCTTAATGTACAGATGATGTTTTTACAAATCTAGTCCTTCATATTTTTTTATTTCTTTTTTCTTTGTTTCTAATTCATTGTTTTAACTAATCAAACATCTAATGTCCTCATTTGCATTCCCACTAAGACAGTTTTACAGTGAATCCTACCATTTAGATTTCTCGAAAATATTTTGTTTATGTGTCAAAAGGAGGGAATGTGAGAAATACATTATAAGTTGCTCATTTTTAGTATTTCACTGTAACTAACTTGTGAGAAATTAGCATTGGTTTCTTATCAAAGGCTGATTTACGATAAATGTCTGCTGGCATGTAGGTGAGAGTTTTAACATGGACCAATCAAGAGACAGAGAAACATCTGATGCCACATACATTTGCATTTCCATTCTCAGTTGTTTTTTTGTACTTGTTCTGTACTTAAGTAGAGGAAATGCTGAGTTCGGGAGAGTAACTGTGCGTTCTCTCCGTGGCCACGTTACATAAAGAATGATTAAACACATCTATTTGACTCCGTAATCTTTGGGAAGGAATTAGATGGATGCAGACAGATGGCTGTAAACTAAACTTCACATGTGGGGGGGATTTAAAAAAAAAGTGTCACGTTGCTGTTTTCAGATCAGCAGTCAGAAGTCTAACTTTAATAACTTACCTCAAAGGTTCGACTCATCTTGTGTAAGATGTTAGTGCTGTATTCATTCATCCTGATGACTAGTGAAGTCAAATTAGATTTTTCTCTTGATGATTTGATTTGTTGAAACCATTAATTTAATTCATATGTAATTCAATTGTCTGGTCTGTTCTGGACCGGATGGGAGGTCCTACCAACCAGTGTCTCCGTAGAGGTCGGCGAGGGCAGATAAAGCCTCCACCAGCTGAGAGACCCTTCACATCCCAGGACATTATAAGGGTTACACACCTTTAAGACAGCTGAGAGTCAGTAACAGGCCTGGATCTGCTCAGACAGGATTCAGTCTGGTACTGAAAGATGTTGCTGTCACTTTAAACTTCTTGGCTGTTCAAACTGTTTAAAGATTGTAAAACTGAAGCGACCTGAGAGGGAGTTCTTCACACAGGTTCTCCAGAACATGCACAGGGACATTCCTGCCCTCCTCACTTCTGATTAGTAAAGACACGTGGCGATCAGAAGAACGTCTGAAGTTCGCTTTTGTTCAGAACGTTCTGCAGGTAAATGCAGTTATCCAGAACCCAGTCCATAAAGATCCATCAAGTCAACCATCTCCTCAGTAACCACAGAGCAGCTCGCCCAGCACAGTGTGTCTGGTGAAGCGGTCCAAAGAGTCCTGGTGCTCTCCATCTAACGACACCTGTCAGCTGAGTGAGGGTTCCTACTTAAACTGTGAAGCAGAACGAGGACATCTGCTGGACCCTCGAGTGTCCTGCAGAACAAACAAACCCCACACGGCTCTGACAGCATCGTCTGTCCATCAGTCAGCGGGCGTCCTGTCTCTGAGACAACGACGGGTCATAACAAGGATGTTTTCCTACTTAATATCTCCAAACATAATGAACACTACACACGTTTCATCTGATGCAGTATTTATTACTTGGACTGATAAACAGACAGACTTTCAAACACTACCTGCTCTTAACAAGCAGCCTTGTTGAGGCTGAAGGCAGACTGTGGACAGGATTTTTATGGATACAGTTTACAGCTCATTGAAATCAAAAATCTACATCTCAAAGTATGAGAATATTAGAATAAAGAATCTAAAAAAATGGAAATATGGTCCTGAGAAGAGCCTAAAATCTCAGTCTGACTCTAGTCCAGAAGACTCTAAAATCCATCCATCGTCAACCGCTTATCCTGCGCACAGGGTCGCAGGGGGCTGGAGCCAATCCGAGCTTACATTGTGTGAAAGGCGAGGTACACCCTGGACAGGTCGCCAGTCCATCACAAACAACTTAAAAACAATCTAACATAAATATAGTAACAGACAGTAAAAGTCAGTCAGACAATGTTAGAGACAGGAAGGCAGTTAAAAACTCTTACATACAAAGTGATCTTGGACGCCATGAAGCATTCAAGGATTACACTAAAAGAAACAAAGGCCTGAGAACTTAAAAGACGGGAAACTGAAACGGATTTGAGTGGAAGAATTTCCAATGAATGAACTTTAGATCATTTATTTATTTCAGTTTTCTGGTTGTGTGATTTCTTTCTCAGAACATGACACAGGACAACAAGACACAGGGCCTCACGGAGAAGAGCCAGTGGGATCTGAAAGATTTCAGCTCCAGCAGGCTCACAAGACCGGATCAGCCCAGACTGCTCTGCTGAAGGAGTCTGAAGACTCCCAAAGAGTTTTCAGAAGAAAGCTTTGCACAGTCCTTCAATCCTTTGATACAATAAGTGATCATATTTTATATTATATGAATCAATAAAAACGTCGGTCTGATATGAACTAGACTTTATATGGAACACAAGTTGATGGCAAATCTGTTTTAAAAGAAGATCTAACCAAGCACACAGGCCAGCTGTGCTTTATTTGGCCACTTACACCCGGTGTCAGGTAGAGGGCGCACTTGTTCTGTGAACAATATTCACCTTCAGGTCCACAGACCCTGATGTTTAAACTGCAGAACTGTATAATGCATCATTAACACAGTTAATCTGTGTTGTGTTCATGACAGATCTGATCTCCCATCGTGCTGTCATCATGAGACCAGAGGAGATGAGCAGAATCAGCAAGTGGAAAGAATTAAAGTAATCAAATACTCATATTTTATACTAATTTGCCACGTTGACATCTCAAAGGATGCAACAGAGAAAAAAAAGCCTTTGAACACAAAGTTGAAAATAATGAATTAGTGACTGTTTAACTTGGAAACACTAAATCCACTAAGCTCCAACTATAAATTAGTCTGTTTGATTAATGCTGATTTCTGCTAATAAACAGGAGTGTTTTCTATAATGTGCCAGATCTCTCCCTCTCTGTCTGTATTTGCTCCTCTATTCTCAGCCACTGCTCCCATCGTTACAGATATTCAGAGCGGATCAGGACAAACTGAAGAAACAGAGGCTGAAAAGGAGCAGAAGATACTTAAGACCCATCTGAAAGTCGTCCCCCTTCAAAGGATCCACCAGGAAGGTGTCGTAAAAGTAAAAGTACTGCTGTCGAACCGTACACAGTTACAATTGATTGCTAAAAAATGTAAAAACATTTAATTCACCAGTTGGGCTTCAGATCTTTTTCAGTCTTTTTCTGAATTTCTTTTGATTCATCACAAATATAAAATGTCAAAGCACATTTTTCAGCCTCTGTTTCTTCAGTATAATTCACAGAGTCTGTTTCCTCGTGTGGAAAGAAGTAAGTAAGTAAAGATAAAAATAACAAAATCACAAAGTGCTTCACAATAAAATGTAATACAACACAACAAATTAAAATAAAATGCATAAGAAAATTGAAATACAAATGGAAAACATAAAAACCACTAACTAAAAGCCTGCTTGAATAGCAGCGTCTTCAGTTGCTTTTTAAAAGAATCAACAGAATTCACACAACGTAGAAAGGTAGGCAATGCATTCCACAGCCTAGGTGCCGCTGCTTGGAACGAACGATCACCTCTGGTTTTAAAATGAGTGTGGGGAACCACTAACAACCTCTGACCTGATGACCTCAAACTGTGGGTGGGAGTATGAAGCTGTATCAACTCAGAGACGTAGGGAGGAACTTGACCGTGCAGGGCTCTAAAAGTAAGAACCAGGATTTTAAACTGAATTCTATACTGGACTGGTAACCAGTGAAGTGCTGCTAAAACAGGTGTGATGTGCGCTCTTTTGTTAATGTGAGTTAAAAGCCTTGCAGCAGAGTTCTGAACAACCTGGAGACGGTAAAGCTCCTTCTTCCTCAAACAAGTAAAAAGACTGTTACAGTCATCTAAACAAGAGGAAATAAAAGCATGAATGATCATCTCCAACTCACACTTTGACACCAGTGTTCTTAATTTGGAAATATTCCTTAGTTGGAAGAAACAGTTTCTGACTAGTTGTTTGGAGTGGTACTCTAAGGACATCGCTGAATCGAAAACAACACCTAAGCTCCTGAGGCTCGGCTGGACAGACGAGCCTAAGTCACCAATATGCTGTTTAATCTGAGGGATGCTACTTTCAGGGGCGATAATCAGTTTTTCTGTTTTCTCTGAGTTCAGAAGCAGGAAGTTGTCACATAACCACTGCCGGTACTCAGGTGAGGAGGGAGAACACAGGAGCAGGGGCGGAAAAGTTTGTTTATAACTTTCCCAGCTATCAAAGAGTCCTTCCATAGACTCTCTGATGTCCAACAACGAGCGTCCGAGCAGCAGAGACACAATCATTAGACGTTAGGGCTGATATGATAACAAAAAACCAAAGTTATTTTTAGCAAAGAGTCATCTCAAGCGAACATCTAGCTAACAGTCGTTCAAAGCTAACGGTCTTTTCAAACAAAACAGTCGTTATAAAAGAAAGTTTTTCTAGCTAAAGTTGTTAAGAGCTCAGTCGCTTCGAACTCTTTCGTTTAGAGTGAACATCGAGCAAACAGTCGTCTTGAGCAAACAGTTGACCTGAGCTAATAGTTGTTTTAAATGAACAAGTGGTCATAAACTAAGAATTTTTCTAGCTCACATCGAGCGAACAATCGTTCCAAGCTAACAGTTGTTTCAAACGAACAAGTCATTACAAACCAAAGTTGTTTCTGGCTAAAGTAATATCAAGCTAACTGTCGTTTTAAACCAAAATTGTTTCGAGTTCAGTCGCTCCGATCTCAGTTGTTTCGAGGTCACATCGAGCTAACAGTCGTCTCAAACCAAGGTAATTCGAGCAAATAGTCTTTTCAAACGATCAAGTGTTTTGAGCTAAGTAGAAACACCTGATACATATTATGCGCTGCTGGTCCTCCCAAGGATACCGTCATCACATCAAAGATCTCAGATCAGCCAATGTTCTCTCATGTAACTGGAAGCATTTTGGGGGTCCGTCTTGCCCGGGTGCTACGGCAGATTTCCATATCGCAGCTTCCCCACAACGCTTCCGAATGTCTATTCAGCAACTGCAAGCCTCGTATATCTTTCTGTTTCAATCATCAATAAATCACTGAATCGTATTTGTTTGGGGGTCCTTACTGCGGGTTTTCATGTATGTACATGGATGGGCGGGGTGGTGTTCTCCATGCCTTATGGCTTTCCACATAGGCGCTATAAAGGGCAAGGATATCCCAGAATAGAGTCATACTGCCAAACATAACTACAACACCGCAAATATCAGCTCTTTGATGGAAGTTGTCCTGATTTGACAAATAGTGCAGTGAGCAGAGTGCAATGGATGCAGGAGTATGTACATGTTGGAGGTGGATGTGATATACAGGTACATATACGTGCATACATGTACACAGTGCAATGAAGCATAGTACAAAGGATGCTGGAATAAATAAGTTTAAATATTTTGTGCAGGAGTAATGACTTGAGGTAGGTGGATTGGTATACAGTATCTACAATATGACAATATAACAGTATGGACAGCACTGAAATAGAGAATGATGAATAAATAAATAAGTGGAAACCAGTAAACAGGTGGCTGATTAGAGGCTGAGTAACTGGGTTATTGCTCAGGAATTGTTCCTGACACTGTGAGTGAGAAATCAGCTGTTCATCAGAGTGATGGCTTGTGGGAAGAAACTGCAATCTATGTCTGTTGGTTTTGGCGTACAGTGCTCTGTAGCACCTACCAGAGTGGAGGAGCTGGTACAGGTTGTGTCCGGAGTGAGATGAATCTGCAGTGATGTTTCCTGCCCGTTTCCTGACTCTGGAAATGTCCTGAATGGAGGGCAGGTTAGCACCGATGATCTTTTCTGCAGTCCTGACTGTCCGTCTAGTCTGCTCCTGTCCTTTTTGGTGGCAGATCCAAACCAGACAGTGATGGACGTGCAGAGAACAGACTGGATGATGGCTGTGTAGAAGTGGATCAGCATCTCCTTCGGCAGGTTGAGCTTCCTGAGCTGACGCAGGAAGTACATCCTCTGCTGGGCCTCCATTTCTCATTGCCTACACCATGTGGTCATTTAGAAAGCACTGACATTCATTATTGCTCACTCAAATCAGCAGAGCTTGAGCTCAATTAGCGTCACAGCTGATCACACACCGATCAGAAGCTTCAAAGGGCCAGAGTCAGTTCATTAATTTCTGGAACAATGGATCCAGAGAAATCTGAAGGAAGAGCTAGAGAAGTCATTCTAAAAGTGGGTCCTTGATGGGGTCCGGGGGTCCCAAGCAAAAAGAGGAATTATTTATTTTCAATATTCCAGTATTCCATTCATAACTAACAGTGACAGAATGTCTAACACATTAAAAATACTACTTTGGTCATGGGTTTCTTACACTTCATGTAATAAAACACCTAGAAGCAAAACTCCTATCAAATGGCCGACCTTGGGACAAAGTCTTATCAAATGGGGGTCCGTGGTCTAATTTGCGTCAGTTTAGGGGTCCTTGTTGTGAAAGAGATTGAGAACCACTGACCTAGAGGACACCAGAGAGGAGGAGGAGGACGACGAAGAAAAAGAGAAGGAGGAGGGAGGGCAGTGGAGGAGGAGTATCTCTGGCCTTTCCCAGGTGGGATGCTGGGCCACAAAAATTTGTTGTTTGGTGTGTTATACTGTTCAGCACACTAAGGAATAAAGAAATGTGTAAATGTTTCTTTTGGTGTAGCAACATTACATCTACCAGTTTTTGTGGTACTGTTTTGAATTTATCTCACCAGTGTGAGAGTGTGTTGTAGTGAGTGTGTTGTTGTTTGTGAGGGCTTGTGTGTTGTGTCTGAGGTTTTTCAGCTAGATTGAGTGGTTTTGAGTGGAGAGCTTCATTCTGACCTGAAAATAGGACGTTTGGGGAACTGGGTCAGAAGTTGTGGATTTGAGTTTAGAGTTTTGAGAAAAAGAGGCCTAATTTCAAGAAATGTGTTCAAGCAATCGATAAAAACTGGAATTACTTTGATGGAATTATTTTTTCCAGCCACAACCTGACTCCTGGATTCAAGTGCTATGAATTCCTGATATTTCTTACTTTTTCTGCACGTGTGTGAATGAAATCAAAGTAGAGTTGTATGTGGAGCTTGTGAAGGATGAAGGCAGACTGAAGCTCACCTCATCACAAATCATTCTGAGTGAGTTTCCCTCACATGATTGTAGTTACTTTGGTTTCCAGGTAAGGATTTCCATTCCTCTTTACATCGTGTCAAACATGTAAACTAAAGGCATTTATTTAACTTTTTAACTATTTCTGCCAGCAAAGGTGGCATCTGTTTTAGAAATTAGACTTCCCCAAAGTAAATAAGAATCACTAGAAAGATACAGTTTGGTTTAGAAAGTAGTGCACTCAGCTTCTCCTTCCAAACACCAAATATCTTCGTCTCTGGGTTTATTGTCCTGAAAATATCAGTTCTTGTCTAGTGCAGATGAGAGTTGGTGCTCAAACATCACATGACACAATATTCAGGTTCTCAGTAGATCTTTATTGCTTGAGAGCCAGAGCAATCCTCAGCATCACACAGAAATGACTAAGGAGAGGCGCTCCCTCCTCAGTTCTTAGGAAGACATGACGCACATTAACTGTGGCCAACAACAGGACGGACATGATTTCACTCAGGTGTTATTCAATCTTTCTTTACTTGGCTGAAGACATGTCAACATCTCAAACCTCCACCACCTGCACTCCTCCTTAACCTGCTTCACACGTACAGTAAATAGATGATTAACATTCTTCAGACACAGGAAGAGGTTTCAACCCCTCCAGGCTAAACTCTTTTATAAGGAGTTTACTTCAATATAGTTTCCCAACAACTTAAACAAAGAAGAAAGAAGCATTTTAATATGAGACTGCAGCCTGTATGTATTTA
>NC_060151.1:32490075-32505781 GCF_021292245.1 Micropterus dolomieu
ACCTGAAAATAGGACGTTTGGGGAACTGGGTCAGAAGTTGTGGATTTGAGTTTAGAGTTTTGAGAAAAAGAGGCCTAATTTCAAGAAATGTGTTCAAGCAATCGATAAAAACTGGAATTACTTTGATGGAATTATTTTTTCCAGCCACAACCTGACTCCTGGATTCAAGTGCTATGAATTCCTGATATTTCTTACTTGTCTTTTTCTGCACGTGTGTGAATGAAATCAAAGTAGAGTTGTATGTGGAGCTTGTGAAGGATGAAGGCAGACTGAAGCTCACCTCATCACAAATCATTCTGAGTGAGTTTCCCTCACATGATTGTAGTTACTTTGGTTTCCAGGTAAGGATTTCCATTCCACTTTACATCGTGTCAAACATGGTTCAAATCTAATAATTCACTTTTGATCAGGTTTGATTTGAATGTAGTTTTGAGGCTGCAGCAGCTGAAACAGGCTGTGTGATCACATTAGAGAGGTTCGATGGGATCTTCTTTGAGATGGCGTTTCTGTACTCATGGAGCACCATCTCTCCTGTGTAGCCTGGAAGGTTTTGGAAGACTTTCAGAACAGGGTTTTACAGCCACACAAGCTTTTAGTAAGAAAAGTGAAACGAGGAGTGAGGGTCATGGTCAGATTTAACTTATTCAACCTTCCCCTGCTTTTAAACTAGCGGCTGGCGGATGAATTCAACACTTTCCACAGCGAGAATAATCCACTTTAATCCACGAGCACGTCAGTATTCCTGAGGGCTATAAACAGATCACCTGAACGCTTCATGGAAAACTTTCTTTCTTGGAGACACCTCAGAAGTGAGAAGTTCCTGGTGAACTATGATCAGATCTCAGCACATGAGGAGGTTTTTGAAACGATGACTTGATCTCAGTGAAGTTTAAAAATCTATTTCTGTGTTAAGGTTCATGTAAACTAAAGGCATTTATTTAACTTTTTAACTATTTCTGCCAGCAAAAATTAGACTTCCCCAAAGTAAATAAGAATCACTAGAAAGATACAGTTTGGTTTAGAAAGTAGTGCACTCAGCTTCTCCTTCCAAACACCAAATATCTTCGTCTCTGGGTTTATTGTCCTGAAAATATCAGTTCTTGTCTAGTGCAGATGAGAGTTGGTGCTCAAACATCACATGACACAATATTCAGGTTCTCAGTAGATCTTTATTGCTTGAGAGCCAGAGCAATCCTCAGCATCACACAGAAATGACTAAGGAGAGGCGCTCCCTCCTCAGTTCTTAGGAAGACATGACGCACATTAACTGTGGCCAACAACAGGACGGACATGATTTCACTCAGGTGTTATTCAATCTTTCTTTACTTGGCTGAAGACATGTCAACATCTCAAACCTCCACCACCTGCACTCCTCCTTAACCTGCTTCACACGTACAGTAAATAGATGATTAACATTCTTCAGACACAGGAAGAGGTTTCAACCCCTCCAGGCTAAACTCTTTTATAAGGAGTTTACTTCAATATAGTTTCCCAACAACTTAAACAAAGAAGAAAGAAGCATTTTAATATGAGACTGCAGCCTGTATGTATTTACTTATTACTCATTTGCAGGTATAGGTACAAGTGGGCTGTCTTTAGTTTCTTTCTCCTTTACACGATGCAGGATGTAAGTCTGATCCTCCTTTCTGACCCACAGATGAATGTAGTCCGGTCCTCCAACATTAACCTGCAGGGAAAAGAGAGGACATTTGGACATCTTAATAAATATGTTCAACCTGATCTTTTGTGTTTGAGCAGTGAGGAACAGTGTCGGCTGACTCACCTGTCACAAGAAATTCAGTCCATTTATTTAGTTTTGTCACAATATTAATTACCTTGATGAGGAATTCTTTCATCACCCCAGGATTCGTGTCACTCTTCCTGTATAGACATGCTCTGTATTTCTCAAAGTCCTTCTTTGTCATTTTCTCCACTTGATCCTTCACCTGTGAAAAGAAATCAGATGTGATGGAAACACAGACCACAGAGTTGTGCCCGGAGGTTGTGAAGAACGAAGATGGACTGAAACTCACGTCCTCAGAGATCTGCTGCAGAGTGGCCTTCTTAGTCGGACCCCATTGTTCAGCCATTGTCACAAAGTCCTCTGAATTTAAGGGAGAAGTCACCTTAATGTTTTGATGCGCCTCAAGTGTTGCGACTGTTGATGAACTGCACATGTATTTATACAGAGGAACCGCCCCCGGTTACACCTGAAAGGTGGCTCCACTAGATGCTGGGTGGAGCTACATGTTTAACCTCTGATGTGAATGAACATTAGAAAGGTGGGATCTTCTTGGCAATGGTCCTGCTCTACATCGCACAGATCAGTCTTTCCTACAGCTGAAGGTAACTGCTTCTTTCCACCAGGCACGTGCACACAGACATCACCTTCCCATTAAACATCATTAAAGTAAAGGAAACAGCATTTTAATGCCATGACTTGGTCAGGGCTGATTTTAACTATTGAATGTAATGTTGGCAAATCCTCAGGGGCCCCAAACGGCCCCAGGTTAGCTGTGTCTAAACTATTTAGTTTTTATTGTCAGATCGACGCAGTGGAGTAAAAAATAGGCCAAAGTTTTTACCTCTGAAATGTGGTGGAGCAGAAGCAGAAAGTTTCATAAAATGGAAATACTCTCACTACTACCACAAAGAAGTACAAGTTTGTACAGGGTCGCGGGGGGCTGGAGCCAAACCCAGCTGACATCGGGCGTAAAGCGGGGTGCACCCTGGACAGGTCCATCGCAGGGCCACACGTACACAACCAAGCATTCACACTCACACCTAAAGGACAATTTAGAGACACCAGTCAGCCCACATGGGTTTGGATGGTGGGAGGAAGCCAGAGCACCCGGAGAGAACCCACGCAGACACGGGGAGAACATTCAAACTCCGCACAGAAAGGCCGGGGTTCAACCCACGGCCTTCTTGCTTTGAGGTGACAGTGCTAACCACTGCACCACCGTGCCGCCCCTCAATGTAAAAGATTATGGACTTTAACTCTCATTTTCCAGCTCTCTGCCACAGCTGCTGATGTAAATTCAGAGGACCCTCACCTTACCCAGCACTGATTGGCCAAGCACCGCTGTGCACGTAAGCAGCTGACTGCGGTGTCATGATCTCATGTTAACAACGATCCCAACAATAAAGCTTCAATAGAAAACACATGAGTGTACCAAAGCTAAAGTCCTGTACTTAGCCAAGTTAAGGTGGCAGTTCAGCTATGTGAAGTATGTTTCCCGTCCATAACGTGTAACCCCCTCGTGCCTTTTGGAGGACTCCTTGGAAGCTGAGCTCAGTGACTAACATGATAAAAGTTCAGTGAAGATCATAAATGAACAACTTCACCTTTGTGAGGTCCTTTTGATCCCAACAAGGACGAACTGAGCTGCACGGCTCTGGATGAAGATCTAATTCCTGTAACACCCTGGTTAAACATTCAACTGTGACCTCGTGTCTGAGGTCCCAACCGCAGGAGAGTTTGCACAAAGTTTAATGGTTGGATGATTCTGATAATGTGTGAAATAATATCAACTGAAACAGGAAGGGCTTGAAGGTCTTAAACATCTTTAGTTCACTGTTACATGCTGGAGTCACTGTTCCCTGTGATGACTCACCTGTACACACCCACACTTTACCGACTGAATCTAAATCAGTTCTTTAGAAATATAAATGTTTCCCAGGCATCAACAACACATTCCACGATACAATGCAACCATAACACTTTATTACAATTGTTGATTCACTTCCAAACATGCATGAGACGCTATAGCAAAGTTCATAATCCACAATGAGCTTTTGATTCAATATTTTACGACTAAAGATAAAAGCAGTTTATAAAACTGTGGGCCAAGAATCTCAGACCACGTTGTAGAAAAATGTCCGTAACAATATAAAATAATGTAGGTGGGCGTTAAAGCATATAAACTATCAATAAGAACTGATCACGTGTATTCGTTTGTTTCAGTACATTATACGCAGAAAAACACATTTTATTATGTATCTGCTGGTTTGGAGACATTATTTCTGCAGATCACTCTTATAAATGTGACATCAATTTCAAAATCTCAACAGGTGCATCTCAGAAAATCTGAATATTGTGGAAATTTTATTTTGTAATGTACATTACATTTATTAATTTATCTGACGCTGTATATGTCAGAGGTCGCACGCCTCTGGAGCAACTAGGGGTTAAGTGTCTTGCTCAGGGACACAATGTTGTCTCACAGTGAATGTCAACCCGGGTCTCTAACACAAAAGTCATGTGTCTTGTCCACTGTGTACCTGCCAGCTGGATTTAAAATGTTTAATAAACAACTTTGCAGAGCAAAAAGCTCAGGAGAGGGCGCCTGTAATGTGAGTAAAACTTGATTATTAATTTGACTAGTAATCAATCCACACACGTTACTAAAGCCTCGGAACAACCAGGAAACATTTTGTCGTGTCAATGTGGTGAACAGTACGTGTGTCATTGTTCACTAATAGATCACCAGTCAAGTGTTCATGTGTTTTAAAGGTGCGCTGTCACCAGTCATGAGACGTAAGCACAAACCAGATGGATTTGGTAAGATGGAAGGGATGTTTATTTGAACATAAACAGAAATTGGGTAAGCGGGCGCTGCGTAAACCAAAGAACACAACAAAACACTTCTACAAATAAAATAAGAATGCCTCCCTGTGTTTGGTTAAACACAGGGAGGCATTCTTCTTTTATTTGCAATCTTCTTGCAGCACCCGTAAACCTGTGTGTTTAATACAACAAGAAAACTCTAACAGAGCGCAAAATGTATTGTGTCAAATCTGCAGACAAAGGTTTAACATGATTTCCACCACTCCGTCGGCAGTGTTTGACTCTCAGGTAACACTAACACTCCAGCTGGCAGAGGTACAGGAGTTTAGCTTCTAGCTAATGAGAAGGTACTTTGCCGTAAGGCTTCTCAGAAGCAGGACTACCGGTGTGGTATCTTCTAATGTGGCACCTGAAGACAGGTGGAAGTCAACACAGTGATCAGCACAGTGGCCACCTGGACACAGCAGAAGGCAGCCTATTTAAGCCAGGGGAGCCGCGGGCTTGGAGGAAGGTTGTAGGACCGCTCCAATCAGGATGTCTGATGTAGGAGGCGGGACAAGACAGAACTCCACTGGAATCGTCCAATCCTCAGCCGGGAACCGGCCAGCCATTATATTTACATTATATATTTTCATTTAGCTGACACTTTTATCCAAAGCGACTTCTGCTGTTGGTATCCTGACAAGAGGTAACTAATCTGTGTAATTAAATATATTTTAACGTTTAAGTTTTTCCTGCAAAGCCCTGATGTGGATACTTCAAGTTGAGGCTGATCAGCTGGAGGTGGAGAACACAATCTACACTCTTCAGGTGGCATTCTGTCTGAACATGAACACAGCTTGTCAAAGGTAATCAGTGTTTTTATCAACATTTCAGATTACTGGACAAACTGTAAACACACATGGACACACTGCCTTTAGAATTATTTTTATTTTATTTAAATAAATTTATTTTATTATCGACAATCAGGTCATTGTTTCATCTGGAAGTTTCTGGTCAGTATTTGTTCAAGATGTAATTAATATTTATTTCATCTAATTACTTCTGGATAATTTACAGCACATAAATTATGTCAGCCTCAGAGTTTCACAGCAGGGCTGTGCAGAGACCTCTGGAAGGGCAGGTGCTCAAAGTATAAAAGGGGCACATGAAACAAGGATTTAAATAGGGCTGATACAGATATCGATACAGAAATATATTGTTATGTATTCCTTGATTATATGTGTATACAGATGCTTCTGTATCGATACATCAACAAATGCTGTGACACAGTTTTGAAAAAGAAACACAGAGAATACCCAGATCTAGCTTTAAAACATGGTGGGCTGACATAACTTACTTAACTTAACTGTTGCTGTTGAGGGATTTCTGGGGATGTTGCTGCTGCTGCTGCTCTGGTTGCTGCTGATACTACTGGAGGTGATTTGTGACTAGAGATATTATAACAAACATAGAAGATATAAGCTGATGAAACAAATATGTGACCATGACGAGATGTAAAGATTGCTGACAGTATTTGGGACAGACTCAGTATGACTGACCTGCTGTAACTGCAGCCGCTGCCAAGGCTGACTGCTACGAGAAAATAAGAGGGAGACGCTCACAGAGACGGCTGCACACCGAGAGCTGCAGGGAGAGGAAATAAGATATCAGGTTCAAAAAAGTGTGGGAAATAATCTGGGAAGGAAACAGTACTGGGAGAAATGACTAGGTTAGCCAAGGCAGCGGTAAGAGAGACAAATCTATAGACAGGTGTGTGTGTGTGTGTGTGTGTGTGTGTGTGTGTGTGTGTGTGTGTGGGCAATATTGTGATAATGATTTTATATATTGCATTGTGAATCTGAGAGATATATTGGATTTTGATTATATGTCTAGTCATTAATCTAAAAAGATGTGTGTGTGTTGATTCTGTCGGCCCATAATAACCATGACAGAGCAGCATTTACCTTCACATTAACATTTCATACCTTTGTCTGAAATCTATATAGGGACATTTCTTCTTCACTCTTTACTTTGATGTCAGGAATATTATTTATTTTACATTGGCACTGACATTTTTATATGTACTTCCAGTTATTGAGTTTTTTTGTAGTTGAGCTGTTGGAAACACTACTGTTGCTGTCAAAATGTAAAACATTTCAATACTGAATTTAATAAAAAAGGGCTGATAAGTAGGCTATAAGTCGGAGGAATAGGCTTAGAATTTTACCAAAATTATTATACTTATTTTAAGGCACAAGGCTTTTATTAAGTTACTTTAATAATCCTAGTTCAAGTGCAAAGATTTTAGTCAAAATACATAGAAAAGATCAGACCTGTCAAGGCCCGTAAAACTTTTCTCCCCCAAACAGGACGAAGTGAACAGAGCACCTTATTTTATATGTGTGTAGAAGTAACATCAGCTGTCGGCAGCTGATGTTACTTCTACAGGCGACACACAGCAGTACACAACTACTGTGCTGCTCTCTTTGCGTCTTTCTTGTAAAATACATCCAACGACCCACAACAAGCACATTGCGGCAAACCCGTCTTACTGGCGGGATCGCAGGTGTCCAGTAGGCAGAGCTGCTGAATCACTGACGGTGTCTGAACGGGAGGGCTCGTCACGGCTGAGGTCATCAGGTGAAAGGTCATCATGTGGGTCATTTTATTTACCTCAAAATTATTATTAATTCACTAATAGTTAGATTGGACAGGCCTCCACTAAAGATCCATGACCATGATCCAATTAATTAAATAACCAGTGCACCCCCCTCTGCACGTGCATGATCCACAGAGGAAGAGGATTCAAACGGCAAATCAGCTACTACTCCTTTAATGACTCTTTCTGAATTTTATTCTTGTAATTATCCAGTCTGTGCATTTGCAGTGCAGAATTTTCTTTCCTGCACAGCTCATGATGAGGGCCCCGGGCCCCACCTTTGTCCACTGCTCAACGTTAACGTGCTCGAGTCCTTGTGTTACTTCTGATGCAGTAACAGAATGAGTGCACGTGTGTACACTTACTGTGAGTAGCAGTAGCCATTATTCAAGTGTTTTTGATTATTGTGTTCACGACCACGATGTAATGCTGACAGCGAATGTTTGTTAATTACATAGTGACAGCCCTAAAGGGTGGAGACCAACACTGAATACAATGTGAGATTCAGATTGTCTCTCCATGTTTGGTGAGTGTCGGCCTAGTGAGTGTTTCCCCAGCGCAGCATTAATGTGCATGGTGTGGATGCAGGTGTAGAGTTTTTATCCTGTTCTGCCAACACTCAGGGTGGAGATGTAAACACAAGTCAGAACTCTGGGTGTAAAACACAAAGACACAGAATCAGTCAGCAGGCCATGACAAGAGTCACATCATCAAGCAGCATCACCTGCTCAGGTGTGTTGCACCTCACACCAGGTATCAGCTCCACCCACCAGCTACCTGGGTTACAAAGAACAAGGGAGGGCCCGAACGGGGCCGTCACAAACAGAATGTAAATCTAATATCGATTCAGAATATCCAGACACGCACAGACATGCTCTGTAGTTTTTCTTCATAAATCTCTTCTGTTTATTTAATATTGAGCACGCTGATGTTCCACAGACTGTTTTGGACATTCAGCACCTGGCTCTGACGACACTGGCATTTTTTCCCTTTCAGAGATTTTTCTGTTCAGTCCGGTGACGTCATTTCTTAACTTCACTCGTGTTACAGAAAAAAAAAGCTGCCGACATTTAACCAAACATGTCTGCTTGTTGTTTTTAGATTATTTGGTCATCACACACATGTTTAGTAGATCAGATTCAACTTAATTTATCACACACAGTCAGAACCAGTAAAAAGAAAAAGGCATCTAAGCAGACAGCAGATATATGAAGAGAAACTAATGTAGAGAATTTGAAGAGACAGGATGAAACAGAACCAGACTTTCTGCCTCAGTAGGCCAACTGGGATTACTGGTCCATGGAAGGACCTGAGAACACCTGCACCTTGATGTAAGATGTGCTACTGTTTGACGTGCTGGCTGCGATGGTGACCTCTTGGCCTTCATAAACCAGATCACATTCAGCTTTATGTCTGACAAACTCTCTCTCTGCCACTTTCCATTAATCTTTTTGAGTTATGACAACTTCTGTAGAAATTATATTGAACAAACTATATTGAGTTAGGGGAGTTTTCCTCTACAGTCAAAGACAGTTTCTATTACAACTTAATCTAATAGAATAGAAAACTTTATTGTCATTGTCAATCCCTTGCTATGATCTGCACAGCGTTGGGATATTTGCTCTGCTGATCGCTAATGTTCCTGTGCAGAAGTCCAATAGCTGATTTAGCCGGTCTGAAGCCAGGTCTTTGTAATCAGCAGAATGCAACTGTTATTCAGTGTTGCGATCTGTATGCGCAGTTCATTTGCCTCCGTAGCCTAGTCCGATTTTCAGGAGCTCATGCCGGCTGTAGGTGTAATTTGCCCAAAAAACGACACATACCTAACCAGCCATACAAGGCACCCACTGGGAAAGCACTTAGCCGCTGCAACTGTGTGCGCCGCCATCTTTTACCCACGTCCCAATGCAGTGGAGTGTTTATGTTGAATAATCATACAGTTAAGTTGCTCCAACTAGATTCTTATTTAAAACTTATTTTTGTGTAATATTTACTTAATTACCATAATCAGTAACACAGGATTTAAGCTAAAACCATTGTAAAAATTGTTAAAAAATGTTAAACCTTTACATATTTTAAAAACTACAGTAACAAAGTCCTAGTGTTCATTAAAAATTAAAATTAAAATTAAGCCCACCAACCCTCTCAGAACCTGCAGCTTTTTTACAGTTGCACACAAAAAGGGATGTGTATTTCTTTAAATATCGTCTTTATAACTGTCAAGACGAGATTTGTTGAACATACAGCAAAGCAACTTGACAGAGAAGCAAGTTCCATTTTGTTTCGTCTTTAGTTGACATCCAAATACAAAACAGTGTAATCTGAATAATATTGAAATTGCTCTGACACAAGTTCTTAAGACATTACTTTTGCACAGCTTCTAAAAAACTTCAAAAGTTTCATGAGTAAAGCAAAGCACCTTGGGATATCCTTTCGCCCCAGGACTCTCCACTCCACCATGATAGCTGCTGTCTTGTGGGCAGCTTTGGGGGTGGACCGGTGAACATACTGTAGGTTGATGTGTTAGTGATGATGAATTGGAAGATGAATGATCGCAATGCTAGGATCTTCTCCAGACAACAACTCATTTGTTCTGTAATAAATGCCATCAGAAAATGCCCTGCACTGACCAAGACAGGCAAAAAGACGCACTCTGCCACTACTACTTTTATCCCTCTCACAGAACTAAGTGGTTGATTAAAAAAATGTTACTCACCATAAAATGTCCTTTATATCAAGCTGACCACACAGTGTGTGTTAGTGTGTAGTTGTGGGCAGGTGAGGGAACTGACAAATTAAGTTTTGTTAAGTTAATGGAACTTGAATTTTGTTCTAAACCCATCTACAATGTTGAGTTAACATTACCAGCAACTTGATTTAATTACCATTACTGTTACTTTTATTGTGTTTATCTAAATTAATAAATTAGAATTTTTATCTTGCAGCCATGCAATTAATCAAGTGGTGGTAACAGGTCCCCTGAATAACTTGGACTCATCCTCGTTTTTGCAGAAGTCTGATTGGCTGAACGGCAGCGATCAGTGGAGTTACTTTCCATCCGTGAAGAGTTCTCAGCCAGGTCTGTGTGACAGAGAATGGGGTGAAAGGACGTCTATCTCCTTCGTTCTCCATTCTGTCTTTTATTTTAGCTTGTTGGTGAACAGCTGTGTAGTGGCAACTTTCTAAACTTCTTTTGCCACCATTAAGTTTCTGACTCGTGCTTTCCAAAGAGGGCAAAATGGTATAATCCAGCGAAGCAAGGAGGCAGATGCAAGAAGGAAAAATATATTTTTTTCCCGACGTTTTATTTGACATAAAAAGACAACAGTTACAAAACTTGCGTCTCAAGCAGAGTCTAAATCCTGTTCTCTATCAAACGTACTCACACACTCGTAGCTTCAAAATGTCCTATACACGTTAAACTGTTGCTCCATGTCCTGCTTGGCTGACCCTTTTTACCGCCGCACATGCCAACAGGTACTCTCACCTCATTTTACTACACTGAGCTGCATATTACGGCATTTGAATATCTCTGAGTTAACAGGACAAACTAATGGAGCACAGCTACACATGTTAATCCACTAAATACACACTAATGACATCTGTCTGAGACAAACATAAAATATTACCAAGTGAAAGATGGAAAAAAAATGAATAGAAGTGATGAATATGAAATAATCCTAAAGACTGACCACGTTTTCTTCTTTAACACACTGTGTCTCCTCAGCCAAGCTCATTAAACTAACCTGTGTCTTCATCAGTCTCTGAAACGTCTTTGTCACACCTGAACCTGGTGCATTTTGTTTTCACAATGAGCAGTAGCAGAGTTTTTTAAAGTAACTTGTTTGTACCCACCTCCGCCAGGAATACAGCAATCTTGTGAATGTGTGTTAGGTTGAATTGATGTTCATTCTTGCAATGTGTTGGGGGAACGGTGGGTCGCCCTCTAAGGGGGAAACCTTACATGAACCAGAATCAGCTTTACTATGCTTCAGATTGGATGACTTCTGGTATGATGGTGTTGAAAGCCAAACTGAAGTTGGGAGGTCAAGATGTAGTGCAGTCCCATGGAGACTGCAGTAATACACTAGCGTGTGATATCACTTTAGTTGTAAAATCACTCTTCTGCAAATATATCTGCAACTAATTGATTATTGAAACAGACAATCAACTGTTCGGATCGTGAATCGCCTCGTATTTAGCTATCCGCTTTAAAATGTAGCTTGAGGTTGTTTTAGGCACGTGCCAGTTCACAATAAAGAGAATAAAATACTGCATTCATCTTTTACTGAACGTTTCTGCTGCAGCAGCGGAAAGTTCCACTTAAATCAGTTCTGTCAAAGGGTACAGATACACAGTGTGCTCCAGTGTTAGGCGAGTTAGCATTTTGGCAACATCGTGATTTTTATGCATATTTTCCAACTCCAAGCCGTAAAGTTTTATGCTGTGTATCAATTTGTGCACTTCCATACTTACGCTTACTTTTTTTTTTTTAACCTGTCCTGCCCAGCAGCCTGGTATAGAGAATGACGACCTGGATACCATATTGTGCCAGACAGATTTTACTTTAACAAGAGAGTATTAAAATACTCCTTTGTTTGTTTTATTATTTATTTAATTATGTATTGATATGTCACCGGCCGGACAGGGGGGCAGACACGGGGATGGGGGGGCACAAACAGACAGCACAGAGAAAGGACAAGACCTGTAAGAGAAGGGGGATGGAAGGTGGGGACAACAGGGAAAAGCAGTGGGAAACACCAATTGCAGAAAGCAATGAAACCTGCAATAGAACAGAAAGGGGGGGCTTGGGGAGGAGAAAAACAACAACAAACAAAAACAAACAAAAATAATAATAATAATAGTAAAAGACAACCAGCCGAACAGCAGCAATAAACAGCTGACATAGTAAGACAACCAAGAGAAAATGAAAACAAGAAACAGTCCAGCACACTAAATAAGCAACACAGCACAGCCACGAGAGCAGGAATAATAACAATTAATTTAAATAAGTAACTGAAAGAAAAGCATCAGGAATAATTCTACCAGGGACAAGTTACATTTGTTTGTGTCTATGTGTGAGACTGATTGTGTCTGTGTGCATGTGGGTGAATGTGTCTGTATGTGTGTGTGTGCATAAGCCTGTTAAAGAATGTAGTTGTTAGTGAGAGTGGGACGCCACGACTGTGCCACACCTACCCCAGCAACAGACAGGCAAGAACCCCAGTAGCCAATAGGGGTGGGAGAAAGAAAAAAAATCAATAAATCAATCAAAAAAAACAAAGACTCCCAGATGCACCACAATGCAAACACGGAAGATCCCGGCCAAATGCCAGTTGACAACGTAATGCCGACGGAACAGCGAAAGCCATCGGAGAGAAACACCAGCTTAGACCCCTAAGTCAAGAGCGGGCCCCCACGCCAGGGGAGCCCCGACCCCCCCAGCCCACCCCAGATCAGGCAAGGCCGTCACCAACACCACAGCACCCCCGACACCCGGGGCTCCAGAGGGGGGGACACGAGGCCAATGAGAATCTCCCCCACTCCTTCAACCCCTCTGCCTGCCTCTGTAAATGTATTGTTTTGTGTTGGATGCATGTCATGGATTGTGTTGAATGGTGGAGTAAAGATACAGTGTGTGGTAACTAAGGTGTAGTTAAAATTGGAGGGTAGTTGTGACACAGGCACCCCACAACTGTCAGGTAGTGGAGCCTCCCATCGTTCCCCTCCCACCCCCCAAGCCCTCTGTGTCTAATGTGTAATTAAAATTGAGGGGCGACCCAGGGGGAGGAAGAACACCCTGCAGCCTGCCCGCCCCCAAGGGTCCTAATGTTGTATGTTGTGAGACATGACCAAAGGGGGAAAGGTGAAGGAGGTCATAGGGAGGCTAGAATGGTCGTCCCAGCGCGCAGACCCGCCCCAGACCCAGAGGCTCCAAAGCCCCGAGCCCCAGACCCCCACACACCCCCGAGGCAGATCAGTGCAGCCCCAACCCAAAGTCCAACAATCCCCCGTCCTCGCCGGGGCCCCTCAAAAATGCAGAGCTAGGGCTGAAACCATTCATCAATTAAATCGATTACTAAAATGCATCGATGCTTTGTTTAAGCTACATAAATATACAGCACGCTGTTTCGCACGGACATTTATTACCGTTACACATCACGCTTACACTGTGAACACAACGTGATGATGGTGGCGCTGTTTGCAAAGTGGAGGAAGAGAGAAAACAGCGAGGGACGAAGTAGAAAGTGTAAAAAGTCTGGGATTATTTCAAGCCTCGGCAACAGCACGACGGCAGCTGATCAGAGAGCAGCCGGTGTTCTGCCAGCGGACCACAGACAAGCTAACAGTAACTTTAGCATTTAACTAACACTGCTACCTGCGTGTGCTGATCCATTCTTTCACCCAGATTCTTTGTCTTTAGAATAACAAACAGCTGTTTCGTGTGCAGGATCGCTCATTTCTTGTTTCACATTTCACCTGTGTTTTCTTCATAAAAGTGGTTTGGAAACCAGCGTTGGGTGACACAACGTCCCTGTCATCTCATGTAGTCTGTGACCCCCTGTCACCGATCAGTCACGCAGTGTGAACGCCACAACAATTTCAAGACTGCCATCGCCGCCGCCGTCAAGCAAAAGTGCTTCTTAAACAATGCATTGACGAATTGTTGAAATAATCTACAGAAACTAAAATGATCGTTAGCTGCAGCCCTACTGAGAGGACCCAGATGGTGCAACATCTAAAAAGAGGGTGGAACGGTGGACATTTCTCGCCCTCAATGACCGCCATATTAGCCATATATCGGAAGGGGTGCGACAGGTGAGAAGTCAGCTGGGTAGATTTCAAATACTGACAGCTTTATGAAAAGTGATGGCGAATCAAAAATGTGCTTGATCATTTTCGGAGTTGAGCAGCTGCACAAGTGGCGGCAGCAGAAGCCTGCTGTGACCTGCGGGAGGAGCGTGCGAGGCCGGCCAGCCGCCCGCCCACAGAGCCCTCTGCTCCCACTGTCATACACTGTCACATACCACTGCAGCAACAACACACAGCTGTGAGATAATTTAAATGTTCGTTCTGATATTATTCTATCATTCATCATTTGAGTAGTTTAAATTAAACGAAAAGACATCTGGCGCCTGCTAGACAGAAAGCTCTTGGCATGTGAAAGATTAAAAACAAACAAAAAAAAGCAATAATATGAAAAGGGGACTGTCCTTACTTCATTTTATTAACATGGCTGGTATATAGTATGAAAAGGGGACTGTCCTTACTTTATCTTATTAATATGGCTGGTATATATTATGAAAGGGGGACTGTCCTTACTTTACCTTATTGATATGGCTGGTACATAGTATGAAAAGGGGACTGACTGTCCTTACTTTATCTTATTATTATTTCTGGTATATAGTATGAAAAGGGGACTGTCCTTACTTTAGCGTATTAATATGGCTGGTATATATTATGAAAAGGGGACTGTCCTTACTTTAGCGTATTAATATGGCTGGTGTATAGTATGAAAAGGGGACTGTCCTTACTTTATCGTGTAAATATAGCTGGTGTATAGTATGAAAAGGGGACTGTCCTTACTTTACCTTATTAATATGGCTTGTACATAGTATGAAAAGGGGACTGACTGTCCTTACTTTATCTTATTATTATTTCTGGTATATAGTATGAAAAGGGGACTGTCCTCACTTTATCATATTGGCATGGCTGGTTTATAGTATGAAAAGGGGACTGTCCTTACTTTAGCATATTAATATGGCTGGTATATAGTATGAAAAGGGGACTGTCCTTACTTTACCTTATTAATATGGCTGGTACATAGTATGAAAAGGGGACTGACTGTCCTTACTTTATCTTATTATTATTTCTGGTATATAGTATGAAAAGGGGACTGTCCTTACTTTAGCGTATTAATATGGCTGGTATATATTATGAAAAGGGGACTGTCCTTACTTTAGCGTATTAATATGGCTGGTGTATAGTATGAAAAGGGGACTGTCCTTACTTTATCGTGTAAATATAGCTGGTGTATAGTATGAAAAGGGGACTGTCCTTACTTTATCTTATTAATATGGCTGGTATATATTATGAAAAGGGGACTGTCCTTACTTTAGCGTATTAATATGGCTGGTGTATAGTATGAAAAGGGGACTGTCCTTACTTTATCGTGTAAATATAGCTGGTGTATAGTATGAAAAGGGGACTGTCCTTACTTTACCTTATTAATATGGCTGGTACATAGTATGAAAAGGGGACTGACTGTCCTTACTTTATCTTATTATTATTTCTGGTATATAGTATGAAAAGGGGACTGCCCATACTTTACCTTATTAATCTCGCTGGTACATGGTATGAAAAGGGGACTGAATGTCCTTACTTTATCTTGTTATTATGGCTGGTATATAGTATGACACAGGGACTGGCTGTCCTTACTTTATCTTATTACTATGACAGGTATATAGTTTGAAAAGGGGACTGCCCATACTTTA
>NC_060151.1:32505801-32508838 GCF_021292245.1 Micropterus dolomieu
TGAAAAGGGGACTGCCCATACTTTACCTTATTAATCTCGCTGGTACATGGTATGAAAAGGGGACTGAATGTCCTTACTTTATCTTGTTATTATGGCTGGTATATAGTATGACACAGGGACTGGCTGTCCTTACTTTATCTTATTACTATGACAGGTATATAGTTTGAAAAGGGGACTGCCCATACTTTACCTTATTAATCTCGCTGGTACATGGTATGAAAAGGGGACTGAATGTCCTTACTTTATCTTGTTATTATGGCTGGTATATAGTATGACACAGGGACTGGCTGTCCTTACTTTATCTTATTACTATGACAGGTATATAGTTTGAAAAGGGGACTGCCCATACTTTACCTTATTAATCTCGCTGGTACATGGTATGAAAAGGGGACTGAATGTCCTTACTTTATCTTGTTATTATGGCTGGTATATAGTATGACACAGGGACTGGCTGTCCTTACTTTATCTTATTACTATGACAGGTATATAGTTTGAAAAGGGGACTGCCCATACTTTACCTTATTAATCTCGCTGGTACATGGTATGAAAAGGGGACTGAATGTCCTTACTTTATCTTGTTATTATGGCTGGTATATAGTATGACACAGGGACTGGCTGTCCTTACTTTATCTTATTACTATGACAGGTATATAGTTTGAAAAGGGGACTGCCCATACTTTATCTTATTAATATGGCTGGTATATATTATATAGTATTAAAAGGGGACTGTCCTTAATTTGTCTTATTAATATGGCTTGTATATATTATAAAAAGGGGACTTTACTTACTTTATCTTATTAATATGGCTGGTATATATTATGAAAAGGGGACTGTCCTTACTTTACCTTATTAATATGGCTTGTACATAGTATGAAAAGGGGACTGACTGTCCTTACTTTATCTTATTAATATGGCTAGTATATAGTATGAAAAGGGGACTGTCCTTACTTTATCGTATTGATATTGCTGGTACATAGTATGAAAAGGGGACTGACTGTCCTTACTTTATTTTATTAATATGGCTGATATATACTGTTCTATGAAAAAGTGGACTGTCCTTACTTTATCTTATTAATATGGCTGGTACATAGTATGAAAAGGGGACTGACTGTCCTTACTTTATCTTATTAATATGGCTAGTGTGTAGTATGAGAAGGGGACTGTCCTTACATTTATCTCTCTGTTAGATTCCATCGGCTTCTCTCAGAGTGTTCATGAACCAACTCACCGTTTTAACCACACTCTCGACCTTGTTTTTGTGTATGGTATTGAAATTGAACATTTAGTGGTGTTCCCACAGAATACCTCTTTGTCTGACCACTGTTTGATAACTTTTGAGGTGGTATTGCTGAACTACATGCCATTGGGCAAAAATTTCTATACAAGATGTCTGTCTGATAGTGCTGTAGCTAAATTTAAGGATGCGATTCCATCAGCTCTAAATTCATTATCAAGTCACAAAGTAACAGAGGACTCCTATGCTAATTTCAGTCCCTCCCAAATCGATCATCTTGTTGATAGTGCTGCAGGCTCGCTGTGAATGACACTCGACTCTGTAGCCCCTCTAAAAAAGAAAATAATAAAACAAAGACGGATAGCTCCATGGTATAATACTGAAACTCATAAATAAAAGCAAATATCGCGGAAACTTGAGAGGAATTGGCATTGGCAAACTGGAAAATTCTCATTTAATTTGGCAAGATAGCCTTAAAACTTATAGGAAGGCCCTCTGTAATGCCAGAGCAGCATAGTACTCGTCATTAATAGAGGAAAATAAGAACAACCCCAGGTTTCTTTTCAGCACTGTAGCCAGGCTGACAGAGAGTCACAGCTCTATTGAGCCAAGTATTCCCATAGCTCTCAGTAGTTACGACTTCATGAGCTTCTTTAATGATAAAATTCTAGCTATTAGAGACAAAATTCACCAAGACCTGCCCTCAACTGGCACCGAATTATCTCTAAACTCAGGAACCTTAGAAACAGCTGTAGAACCAGATATATATTTAGACTTTAGACTTCCCTCAATCTTTACCAACTAACTTCAATAATTTCTTCATCTAAACCATCAACTTGCCTCTTCTTGCCTGACCCCATCCCGACTAGGCTGCTTAAAGAAGTTTTACCCTTAGTCAGCACCTCTATGCTAGATATGATCAATCTATCTTTATCAACAGGCTATGTACCACAGTATACTAACTAACTAACTATAGACCTGTATCTAACCTTCCATTTCTCTCTAAGGTTCTGGAGAAAGCAGTTGCTAAACAGCTGTGTGACTTTCTACAGAGCAATAGTTTATTTGAGGATTTTCAGTCAGGATTTAGAGCTCATCATAGCACAGAGACAGCACTGGTGACAATTACTAACGACCTCCTTACTGCATCAGACAAAAGACTTGTCTCTGTACTGGTTATATTAGATCTTAGTGCTGCATTTGATACCATTGACCATCAGATCCTATTGCAGAGACTGGAACATTTCATTGGCATTAAAGGAACCGCTCTAAGCTGGTTAAAGTCCTATTTATCAGATCGATTTCAGTTTGTACATGTTAACGATGAGTCCTCCATGCATGCCAAAGTTAGTCATGGAGTTCCTCAAGGATCTGTCCTCGGACCAATCCTCTTCACTTTATATATGCTTCCTTTAGGCAATATTATCAGGAAACATTCCATAAGCTTTCATTGTTATGCAGATGATACTCAGTTATATCTATCGATCAAGCCAGATGAAACTCATCAGTTAGCTAAACTTCAAATGTGCCTTCAGGATGTTAAAACCTGGATGACCTGTAATTTTCTAATGTTAAACTCAGATAAAACTGAAGTTATAGTTCTGGGGCCTAAGCACCTCCGTGACGCATTATCTAAAGTTATAGTTTCCCTGGATGGCATCGCAATGGCCTCCAGCACCACTGTGAGGAATCTTGGAGTTATCTTTGATCAGGACATGTCGTTTAAGTCTCACATTAAGCAAATTTCAAGGACTGCCTTTTTTCACCTACGTAATATTGCGAAAATCAGGAACATCCTGTCTA
>NC_060151.1:32508938-32513228 GCF_021292245.1 Micropterus dolomieu
GTAACTTAGGTGTGTAATACGCAGTAACTTAGGTGTGTAATACGCAGTAACTTAGGTGTGTAATACGCAGTAACTTAGGTGTGCAATAAGCAGTAACTTAGGTGTGCAATAAGCAGTAACGTAGGTGTGCAATAAGCAGTAACGTAGGTGTGCAATAAGCAGTAACGTAGGTGTGCAATAAGCAGTAACGTAGGTGTAATACGCAGTAACTTAGGTGTGTAATACGCAGTAACTTAGGTGTGTAATACGCAGTAACTTAGGTGTGTAATACGCAGTAACTTAGGTGTGCAATAAGCAGTAACGTAGGTGTGCAATAAGCAGTAACGTAGGTGTGTAATAAGCAGTAACGTAGGTGTGTAATAAGCAGTAACGTAGGTGTGCAATACGCAGTAACTTAGGTGTGCAATACGCAGTAACTTAGGTGTGTAATACGCAGTAACTTAGGTGTGCAATACGCAGTAACTTAGGTGTGCAATAAGCAGTAACGTAGGTGTGCAATAAGCAGTAACGTAGGTGTGCAATAAGCAGTAACGTAGGTGTGCAATACGCAGTAACTTAGGTGTGCAATACGCAGTAACGTAGGTGTGCAATAAGCAGTAACGTAGGTGTGCAATAAGCAGTAACGTAGGTGTGCAATAAGCAGTAACGTAGGTGTGCAATAAGCAGTAACGTAGGTGTGCAATAAGCAGTAACGTAGGTGTGCAATACGCAGTAACGTAGGTGTGTAATAAGCAGTAACGTAGGTGTGTAATACGCAGTATGTGAAGTACATATCCACATGTAGCCTCTGAGCCTGAACCTGGTCCCTGCTGTGACTTGAAACAGGTCTGAGCTCTGCAGGATATTTGCTCCTCTCATGTCCTTCTACACCTGCTGCTGCTCACCTGTGCAGGTGAAGCTGTCCTCCACCACCGCTGCCGCTCTGCTCGTCTGCCCGTGGTGAGGGAAGGAGAGCTGCAGCAGGCAGCCCAACCTCAGCCTCCTGACTCGGCCTCCGCCCTCCTCCTCCTCTTCTTCGTTGGTGAGCTCCTTTAGCTGAGGAGGAAGAGCACAGACAGGAGGTCACCTGGGGCGCGTGGTACGCCCGTGTACGCATCAACGTGTATATACTATCAGAGGGAAGTCTCCGTTTAAACAAAGCGTTTTTGGCCGGGCTGAATCAGCTGTGGAGATTTTTATATTTCACGAAAGTTGAGAAGCTCCACAAGCGCCGGCGGATTTTTACATTTCATTACATTCATTTGATCCAAAGTGTTTCTCACTGTGATGATGTCAGAGGTCCAGCCGTTGAATCCCAGGTAGTGATTGGCCAGCTCCAGGCAGCGGGCGTGGCTCAGCGGTCTGCTGCGGTCAGACAGGAAGTGAGGAGTGTGTTTGGAGCTCAGCCTCACCTGAACACACAAACACACTGTTTACAGCTTGTACCGTTTCCTGCCTCACATGTGGCGTTACATTAAACAGGAAGTACGTTAGAGGAAACCTGGTGTGATCACAAACACACATTCACACAAGGACACAGGGGGAGGCGGGAATCGAACCACCTGTCTCAGTCTGACCTACATGTGGTCACAGCCTTTGAGCTGCAGCCTGTTCTCTGAGAGCGGCGGCCTGGTGATGCAGGTGGAGCGCTGGAGGACGAGTCTCAGACCACAATCTGCTTCTAATCTCCAACTGACGCCTCTCGTGCTGGTGAGCAGCGTGCGATGCTGGTGAGCAGCGTGCGATGCTGGTCAGCAGCGTGCGATGCTGGTCAGCAGCGTGCGATGCTGGTCAGCAGCGTGCGATGCTGGTCAGCAGCGTGCGATGCTGGTGAGCAGCGTGCATTCCCTGTGTGACAATAAGTTTCTGTCGTTTCAGCTTCTGTCAAGCGTAAGGCCGCTGTGCAAAAACAAGTCAAGGTGCAGCGTAACGTGCAGACGAAGCATCGACTGTGGCCTGCTGTCCTCTTGGGTGTCATGTGACCAGAGTGTCTCTGTGTGTCTCTGATCACCTGAGTGTCTCTGATCACCTGTGTGTCTCTGTGTGTCTCTGATCACCTGAGTGTCTCTGATCACCTGTGTGTCTCTGATCGCCTGTGTGTCTCTGTTCACCTGAGTGTCTCTGATCACCTGAGTGTCTCTGTGCGTCTCTGATCACCTGTGTGTCTCTGTGCGTCTCTGATCACCTTACTGTCTCTGATCACCTGTGTGTCTCTGTGTGTCTCTGATCACCTGAGTGTCTCTGATCACCTGTGTGTCTCTGATCACCTGAGTGTCTCTGTGTGTCTCTGTGTGTCTCTGATCACCTGAGTGTCTCTGTGTGTCTCTGATCACCTGAGTGTCTCTGATCACCTGAGTGTCTCTGATCACCTGAGTGTCTCTGAGTGTCTCTGATCACCTGAGTGTCTCTGTGTGTCTCTGTTCACCTGAGTGTCTCTGTGTGTCTCTGTGTGTCTCTGTTCACCTGTGTGTCTCTGATCACCTGAGTGTCTCTGTGTGTCTCTGATCACCTGTGTGTCTCTGTGTGTCTCTGTGCGTCTCTGATCGCCTGTGTGTCTCTGATCACCTGAGTGTCTCTGATCACCTGAGTGTCTCTGTGCGTCTCTGATCACCTGTGTGTCTCTGTGCGTCTCTGATCACCTTACTGTCTCTGATCACCTGTGTGTCTCTGTGTGTCTCTGATCACCTGAGTGTCTCTGATCACCTGTGTGTCTCTGATCACCTGAGTGTCTCTGTGTGTCTCTGATCACCTGAGTGTCTCTGTGTGTCTCTGTTCACCTGAGTGTCTCTGTGTGTCTCTGTTAACCTGTGTGTCTCTGATCACCTGAGTGTCTCTGTGTGTCTCTGTTCACCTGAGTGTCTCTGTGTGTCTCTGTTCACCTGTGTGTCTCTGATCACCTGAGTGTCTCTGTGTGTCTCTGATCACCTGTGTGTCTCTGTGTGTCTCTGATCACCTGTGTGTCTCTGATCACCTGAGTGTCTCTGTGTGTCTCTGTGTGTCTCTGTTCACCTGTGTGTCTCTGATCACCTGAGTGTCTCTGTGTGTCTCTGATCACCTGTGTGTCTCTGTGTGTCTCTGATCACCTGTGTGTCTCTGATCACCTGAGTGTCTCTGATCACCTGTGCGTCTCTGATCACCTGAGTGTCTCTGATCACCTGTGTGTCTCTGTGCGTCTCTTATCACCTGAGTGTCTCTGATCACCTGTGTGTCTCTGATCACCTGTGTGTCTCTGTGTGTCTCTGTTCACCTGTGTGTCTCTGTGCGTCTCTGATCACCTGAGTGTCTCTGTGCGTCTCTGATCACCTGACTGTCTCTGATCACCTGTGTGTCTCTGTGTGTCTCTGATCACCTGAGTGTCTCTGATCACCTGTGTGTCTCTGTGTGTCTCTGATCACCTGTGTGTCTCTGTTCACCTGAGTGTCTCTGTGTGTCTCTGATCACCTGTGTGTCTCTGTTCACCTGAGTGTCTCTGAGTGTCTGAGTGTCTCTGATCACCTGTGTGTCTCTGAGTGTCTCTGTGTGTCTCTGATCACCTGAGTGTCTCTGTGTGTCTCTGATCACCTGACTGTCTCTGTGCGTCTCTGATTACCTCAGCGTCTCGATCACCTGTGTGTCTGTTCACCTGAGTGTCTCTGTTCACCTGTGTGTCTCTGTTCACCTGTGTGTCTCTGTTCACCTGTGTGTCTCTGTTCACCTGAGTGTCTCTGTGTGTCTCTGATCACCTGTGTCTCTGTGGGTCTCTGATCACCTGACTGTCTCTGATCACCTGTGTGTCTCTGTGCGTCTCTGATCACCTGACTGTCTCTGATCACCTGTGTGTCTCTGATCACCTGAGTGTCTCTGATCACCTGTGTGTCTCGGAGTGTCTCTGATCACCTGTGTGTCTCGGAGTGTCTCTGATCACCTGAGTGTCTCTGATCACCTGTGTGTCTCTGAGTGTCTCTGTTCACCTGTGTGTCTCTGTTCACCTGAGTGTCTCTGTTCACCTGAGTGTCTCTGATCACCTGAGTGTCTCTGTGCGTCTCTGATCACCTGTGTGTCTCTGTGCGTCTCTGATCACCTGACTGTCTCTGATCACCTGTGTGTCTCTGTGTGTCTCTGATCACCTGAGTGTCTCTGATCACCTGAGTGTCTCTGTGTGTCTCTGATCACCTGTGTGTCTCTGATCACCTGACTGTCTCTGATCACCTGTGTGTCTCTGTGTGTCTCTGATCACCTGAGTGTCTCTGATCACCTGAGTGTCTCTGTGTGTCTCTGATCACCTGTGTGTCTCTGTTCACCTGAGTGTCTCTGATCACCTGTGTGTCTCTG
>NC_060151.1:32513328-32522744 GCF_021292245.1 Micropterus dolomieu
GTCTCTGTGTGTCTCTGATCACCTGTGTGTCTCTGTTCACCTGAGTGTCTCTGATCACCTGTGTGTCTCTGAGTGTCTCTGATCACCTGTGTGTCTCTTCTGAGTGTCTCTGTGTGTCTCTGTTCACCTGAGTGTCTCTGTTCACCTGAGTGTCTCTGTTCACCTGAGTGTCTCTGATCACCTGAGTGTCTCTGTGTGTCTCTGATCACCTGTGTCTCTGTGCGTCTCTGATCACCTGACTGTCTCTGATCACCTGTGTGTCTCTGTGCGTCTCTGATCACCTGACTGTCTCTGATCACCTGTGTGTCTCTGTGCGTCTCTGTTCACCTGAGTGTCTCTGATCACCTGTGTGTCTCTGTGCGTCTCTGTTCACCTGAGTGTCTCTGATCACCTGTGTGTCTCTGTGCGTCTCTGTTCACCTGAGTGTCTCTGATCACCTGTGTGTCTCTGTGCGTCTCTGTTCACCTGAGTGTCTCTGATCACCTGTGTGTCTCTGTGCGTCTCTGATCACCTGACTGTCTCTGATCACCTGTGTGTCTCTGAGTGTCTCTGTGTGTCTCTGTGTGTCTCTGTTCACCTGAGTGTCTCTGATCACCTGTGTGTCTCTGAGTGTCTCTGATCACCTGAGTGTCTCTGTGTGTCTCTGTGTGTCTCTGTTCACCTGTGTGTCTCTGTTCACCTGTGTGTCTCTGCGTGTCTCTGTTCACCTGTGTGTCTCTGTGTGTCTCTGTTCATCTGACTGTCTCTGCGTGTCTCTGTTCACCTGTGTGTCTCTGATCACCTGTGTGTCTCTGTGTGTCTCTGTTCACCTGAGTGTCTCTGATCACCTGAGTGTCTCTGCGTGTCTCTGATCACCTGTGTGTCTCTGATCACCTGAGTGTCTCTGCGTGTCTCTGATCACCTGAGTGTCTCTGTGTGTCTCTGATCACCTGAGTGTCTCTGATCACCTGAGTGTCTCTGATCACCTGTGTGTCTCTGTGTGTCTCTGTTCACCTGAGTGTCTCTGATCACTTGAGTGTCTGTGTGTGTCTCTGATTACCTGTGTGTCTCTGATCACCTGTGTGTCTCTGATCACCTGTGTGTCTCTGCGTGTCTCTGATCACCTGAGTGTCTCTGATCACCTGAGTGTCTCTGTGTGTCTCTGATCACCTGAGTGTCTCTGTGTGTCTCTGATCACCTGAGTGTCTCTGTGTGTCTGTGTGTCTCTGATCACCTGAGTGTCTCTGTGTGTCTCTGATCACCTGAGTGTCTCTGTGTGTCTCTGATCACCTGAGTGTCTCTGTGTGTCTGTGTGTCTCTGATCACCTGTGTGTCTCTGATCACCTGACTGTCTCTGTGCGTCTCTGATCACCTGACTGTCTCTGATCACCTGTGTGTCTCTGTGCGTCTCTGATCACCTGTGTGTCTCTGTTCACCTGAGTGTCTCTGTGTGTCTCTGATCACCTGTGTGTCTCTGATCACCTGTGTGTCTCTGAGTGTCTCTGATCACCTGTGTGTCTCTGAACACCTGAGTGTCTCTGATCACCTGAGTGTCTCTGTGTGTCTCTGTGTGTCTCTGTTCACCTGAGTGTCTCTGTTCACCTGAGTGTCTCTGTGTGTCTCTGATCACCTGTGTCTCTGTGCGTCTCTGATCACCTGTGTGTCTCTGTTCACCTGTGTGTCTCTGTTCACCTGAGTGTCTATGAGTGTCTCTGATCACCTGTGTGTCTCTGTGTTTCTCTGATCACCTGTGTGTCTCTGATCACCTGTGTGTCTCTGTGTTTCTCTGATCACCTGAGTGTCTCTGTTCACCTGAGTGTCTCTGATCACCTGAGTGTCTCTGTTCACCTGTGTGTCTCTGTGTGTCTCTGTGTGTCTCTGTTCACCTGTGTGTCTCTGTGTGTCTCTGTTCACCTGTGTGTCTCTGTTCACCTGTGTGTCTCTGTGTGTCTCTGTTCACCTGTGTGTCTCTGTTCACCTGTGTGTCTCTGTTCACCTGTGTGTCTCTGTTCACCTGTGTGTCTCTGTGTGTCTAAACTATGATCAATATTCTAATGAGCTCTATTCTCTTTTTCAACATGACTAAGTTAACTACTGAATTATTAATGAGACGTGTTTATTTATTGTACATTTAAATATAAATCCTGTGTGTTCGTTAATACTGTGACTGCAGCTGCGTGATCAATATTAAGCAGCATGTTTTCACTTCCTGTTTGTTCTCACCTTCACAATAAAGCGAGTTTAGCAGGAAACATGACTCCAGCTAACATAATAATCTCCGGTTACCTTCAGTTTAAAGTTTCATTTTAAACACTACACTGACCCTTGTTGTGTGAAATGACTTGTTTCTCTCCTGTTCACCTGTTCAGGTGGGTCATATCACAGTGTCAGTAACAGAAGAAGCCCGTGTGCGTGAGAGGTGGTGACCTTGAGTGGAGAGCTCTGGAACAGCGAGCGTCCATCAGTCCGCCGCTGAGCCTTTGAAGCCTGAGCAGCAGAGTAGAACTTGATGAGGGCGTAGAACCCGGGCGGGTTGAGCGGCGCGTTGGGACACACCTTCAGCAGGTAGAGAGGACCGAAGGACGAGAACACGCGGTCCAAGCCGTCCTGAGGAGGAACACACACACACACACACACACACCTGTTACAGTCTGAGGGGGACAGCCTCTTAAAAACAGTGATTTCTGAATGGAGTCTGGCAGCACGTTCTCGCTCACGTAGATCTGAGCTTCGGTGTTGGACGGCTGGATGTCCCACACAAACAGAGTCTTGTTGTTCTCCACAGGAACGTGGAACTCCAGGATGTCCACCTCCATCACACCTGCAGGACAGCCAAGAACAGGAAATGTCCCCTGGTCTTTACTGGTGAGCCACCTGCACCAAAACCTCCCTTAAAAAAACTCTAATTTAATTTAATAATCACCCTCAGCTGGGAAACACTCATTCCAGAATATAAGTGTAAAAAGTTTGCTATTCAAGAGGAGCCACTAAATGTTTCGGCTTAAGAGTAACCTGTCAAAGGTCATTATTAAACATGTTGGCTTACAGTTCCCACAGTACAGCTGGAAGCGAACGAGCCAACGAAAACTCGTATTTAATCACATTAAGTTTGGTTCTGTGCTTTGTAAAGAAACGACAGACATTAATAAACAACTGATGTTACCAAGTAAAGAATGTGTCGGCGGAGCAGCGTTAAAATGGCAGATTTTTTAATGGAGTTTGGCGGGGCGTTCTCACGTAACGTTAAGTGTGTTAAAGCTACAGATTAACCACCTGCCGTGTCCGTTAACGGCCGTTAACCGCCCGGCTGTTCGAGCCTCCGGTTGTTAAAAAGCTCGGTAACGTTTGTTTTACTCACCGTCACTCTCTTGTCTCCACCGCGGTTTGTTTTGAACAGTCTGTGGGTTTACCGCGCTTCCGCTTAGAGGCGGGATCTGCTGCTACAGTAACCAGTAGGGGCGCAGATGGGAGTGACGACATGTCCGTCAGGCCAATCACGGTGTCCTCACAGAAACTCATTCACTCTGTCAGTATATATATTTATTTAAGTAATTAATACAGTTTTAATACTTGTTAACCGTGTTTTATTTGTTTTTCTTTGATTGGCGTGTATTTTATACATGATGAGCTTTTTTAAAATTCATCACATGATCTGTTATAAAGTGTAAATAAGCAGCTGTTAGTATCAAACTAACGGGAAAATCAGACAGTAGTATGAGCAGTAGTATTAGTAGTATTATTAGTAGTATTATTAGTAGTAATCTACTGAGAGAACACTGAAGTTTCTTTGCTTCATATAAAATATTATCTGTGTAATATATTTCCTGTGAGTTCATTCATCAACGCTCTGATCTGCTTGTTTTTATATTAATTAATTTTTCTTGTTAGCTGAAATACAAATTAGAATTTCAACATAAAGGATTTTGTTTATCAATCATTTAACATAGAAAAGGTTCATTCATATAGAATATACTGCAGCATCTTTATACATTAATGTGTGTGTTTATAATTTATCTTTATAAACACATCATGTGTGTTTTATTTTCACAGTGTTGAATGTATTTATGATATCTCCTCGGTGTACATTTACAGTACCATTACTACAGTACTACGTAGTTATTCGTGTGTTAGTGGTTACATCATCAGTGAAGGTTTCCAGAAAGACCAGAAAGTGAAAACGAGGCTGACGTCAGCTGTCAGTCAAACAGCGGAGACGCTGCTTTCAAAATAAAAGCACAGTATTATTAACACACGGCTGGATGGTTGACAGACAATCTGACCTGAGATCTGGCTTCCTGTTGATTTAAGTCACACTCTGTTTAACGTGTGGTCAGTGAAAAACCCTGGGTCTCTGCTGTTAACTTCATAAAAAGAGAAAGGCTCTGGTTTTATTTTGTAGAGCTGTGCAGAGACTTCATGTGATCTGGTTTGGTAATGAAAGTGAAAATGGAGGGACTGCACGGCACTAAAACTTCCCAAACACAGAAAACACGCTCCATTCATAAAAAAAGAGCGTGACGTCACTCACTTCTATTATTTTTATTATTTCGGTTAATCATTTAAATATGAATTTATTCAGAGCATGACGTCAGTCATTTATATAATTATTATTATTTATTCAGATAATAACTTAAACTTCTGAGGTCAGATTTAAAGAGGGAGCTTCTGCTGTTTCACATTAAACATCTCTACAGATGTAATATCTCTGCAGCTGAAACTACTTTTACATTTATTTACTTTTACTTCAGTACACTTCTGAAGTACTTTACTTCCACTTTACACTTGCACTCCACAGCACTATGTACTTTTTAATCTTACTGCACTGCGTGTACTTACTTTTCAAAATAAAATGTTACAAACAAAGGATCAATATGTAAATATTAGTCATTATTATTATTGTTATACGTGTGTTGGTGTGTGTGTGTGTGTGTGGAAAGTGAGAGTAGAAAACACTGCGGGGTTTTCTGCCTTTCACTCTGCTGTTTTCTCTTTCCTGTCTGGGATACAAGTTCAGCAGCATGTTGGAGACCAGGACACACAGCAGTCCTCTGCAGTACCGGCACAGTCTCCTTCACCGTCCTCGTCTTCATCATGCCAAGCTGGACCAGCCTGCTCTTCCTCCTCTGCCCGCTGACCTCAGCCCTCGGCTGTGATTGGCTCACACACTATGGTCATGCAAGCAACATATCTCGGACTCACGCCGAGCACATGGTGAGTCCAACAACAATGGCACAAGTTCCTGGAGCTTTCAGGGGGCCTTGAGACACTTCTTTGGGTTGTTTTAGGGGTCTTTGTGATGGTTCTGGGAGTCTTCGAGGGTGTTGTAGAGTTCTTAGAGGCTGTTTCAGGGGTCTTAGAGGGTGTTTTATGGTTCTCAGAGGCTGTTTCAGGGGTCTTAGAGGGTGTTTCAGGGGTCTTGAAGGGTGTTTTGGGAGTCTTTGAAGGTGTTTTAGGGTTCTTAGAGGCTGTTTCAGGGGTCTTAGAGGTTGTTTTACGGTTCTCAGAGGCTGTTTCAGAGGTCTAGAGGGTGTTTTAGAAGTCTTTGAAGGTCTCCTGAAGGGTGTTTTAAGTGTCATTGAGAAGGTTGCGGGAGTCTTGAAGGGTATTTTAGGGGTCTTAGAGGCTGTTTCAGGGGTCTTGAAGGATGTTTTAGGAGTCTTTGAGATGGTTCCGGGAGTCTTTGAAGGTGTTTTAGGGTTCTTAGAGGCTGTTTCAGGGGTCTCCTGAAGGGTGTTTTGGGAGTCTTTGAAGGTGTTTTAGGGTTCTTAGAGGCTATTTCAGGGGTCTCCTGGAGTTTGGTGTTTTAGCAGTCTTTGAAGGTCTCCTGAAGGGTGTTTTAAGGGTCGTTGAGATGGTTCCGGAAGTCCTGAAGGGTGTTTCAGGGGTCTCCTGGAGGGATGTTTTAGGGGTCTTTGAGATGGTTCTGAGAGTCTCTGAGGGTGTTTTAGGAGTCTCTGAAGGTGTTTTAGGGTTCTTAGAGGCTGTTTCAGTGGTATCCTGAAGGTGTTTTAGGGTTCTTAGAGCCTGTTTCAGGGGTGTCCTGGAGGGATGTTTTAGGAGTCTTTGAAGGTGTTTTAGGGTTCTTAGAGGCTGTTTCAGGGGTCTCCGGAAGGTGTTTCAGGGTTCTTAGAGGTGTTTTCAGGGGTCTCATGGAGGGATGTTTTAGGGGTCGTTGAGATGGTTCCGGGAGTCTTTGAGGGTGTTTTAGGAGTAGCACAGTGGCTGCTCACTGCTCCTAACAAGGATGGGTTAAATGCAGAGAACTATGGACTTGTAAGGTTCTGCTGACTCGTTAGTGACATCCTGTGGAGCAGTAAGGAACTGCAGCAGCAAACATGTATGGATATTTTTTACCAAGAGATAAATCATAAACTGATGTATAATAAAACTATTTAATATATCTTTACATACGCTATATTGGCGTACATGTCAGCGAGATCGGTACAGAAGACGATTACAAACAAACGCAGAGAGAAGGTGAAGGAAACGTTTCGTGACAGGAAGTCTCTGTGTCTTCATGTTTCAGGGCGGTCAGCTGACCAAAGAGGAGTGTCCTGTTTCCTTCCCATACAAACTCTACGAACAAATAAGGACGACAAAGGTAATCTGTCTGCTCTCTCACACACTTCCACACACCTATGCCTGTCTCTGTCACCCAATCACAAAGCTAGAATTCACACCTGTCGCTCTCTCCAGGTGGAGTCCCAGCTGGTTTTCATCAGAGACAGTCTGAAGCTAATTTTCGGTCTCTATCGGCACAACAACATCTCCTCTGTTACCTGGGACACCAAAGAGACGGAACACTTCCTGGTGTGCGTCTACAGACAGATCGAGGAACTCGACAGCTGTGTGAGTAGACGAATGTTTCGATTCCTTAAATTATCTTTTCCATTTACTACTCTTTAACTTTCACACTTCTGCTGCCGTCTTTTCACACATGGACCCTCCCGGCTCCCCTGGCTCTCTCGGCTCTCTCAAGACAAATCTTTGCTGACTGCTGTTATCATAGATACAGCTCATTCAGCTCAGCACTTCCTGTCCTCATGTGAGCCTTCAGCCTTCATACTTCCTTCAGCACTTGAACTGACACCATCTGCTTTAAGGACACATCCCGCTCTTCTGACCAGTTTCAGCTGATACTCCAGTGCTTACACTTTCTACTGACATGTAACCACTTCATATTTGTCAGCTGACGACTTCTTCTTCAGCTGAACTTCAGCTCCTTCCAGCAGTTTCACTGTAACTGAACTCACACGATGATACGAAAACCACAGTGTCTGACCTGTGCTTTTATCTTCAGGTGTCGACCACGATGCCAGGCGACGTCAAACTGAGAAGATACTACAGGAGACTCGCTAGACGCACTCTGCACTGCACTGTGAGTACACGTCCTGCTGTAGTACTGACTGCAGCATGTTATGTACTGGGTAAAAGTTCTAGTCCTGACTGTAGCACGGTATGTACCGGGTAAAAGTACTGGTCCTGACTGTAGCACGGTATGTACTGGGTAAAAGTACTAGTCCTACTGGGTAAAAGTACTAGTCCTGACCGTAGCACGGTATGTACTGGGTAAAAGTACTAGTCCTGACCGTAGCACGGTATGTACTGGGTAAAAATACTAGTCCTGACTGTAGCACGGAATGTACTGGGTAAAAATACTAGTCCTGACTGTAGCACGGTATGTACTGGGTAAAAGTACTAGTCCTACTGGGTATGAGTACTAGTCCTGACCGTAGCACGGTATGTACCGGGTAAAAGTACTAGTCCTGACCGTAGCACGGTATGTACCGGGTAAAAGTACTAGTCCTGACTGTAGCACGGTATGTACTGGGTAAAAGTTCTAGTCCTACTGGGTAAAAGTTCTAGTCCTACTGGGTAAAAGTACTAGTCCTGACTGTGGTTCTGTGGTTACAGGGTGGTAGTGCTGAGTCCTGGGAGCTGATCAGGAAGGAAACTATAAACCACCTGCAACAGCTGGAACTGCTGGTGAACGCCATCGTAGCTTCAACTTCCCGCCGACACTGACACGTCTCACAGCCTCCACCATGTTTCTGTTGTCTATTTATTTATCATGTTTCTATTTATGAACAAGGTCAAGTCTTCTATTTATTTATTTTAATGTCTTCTATTTATTTATTTTAATGTCTTCTATTTATTTATTTATTCATTGAACTGACATTTTTGTACCCACTGAGACTGATTTTACTTGAAAACGGTTTATAACTGAACAATAAAGACATTCCATGCATCTCTGGCTTGTGTTTGACTCGTGGCGGCATTGTGTTCCTCTGGAGTCCAGCGTTCATGATGTGGTGACCTCACGAGGCGCTGCAGCATCAGAATCAGAAATACTTACAGTTGCACACTTCGCAGAAAGGGCAAAAGGAATATAAAAGAAGATAGTCGCATGTAGAGAAGTACATAAATATCAGAGTAAAAATATTAAATAAAAGAAATATAAGGAGTGTGGATATGCACAGTATTTCCACAGCTTACATTACATTTATTCCTTTAGCTTTTATCCACGTCCCCTGATATACTTAATTCCAATAACACTAATGCTGTGTCTCAATTCAGGTACTTCCTTGAGTACACTAACATGTAGTACACCGCGTACACTATGTACTTACTTGCTTAGTGCGTTCATATCGACAGGGTAGTGCCTAAAGTAAATGGACCTTTGTGAAAACAGCCACAAGATCCAAGAAGAACAAAACTACAGGGGAGGAAAAGAAGGTCAAACGCAACAACATTGTGATTCCATACGTGTCTGGAGTATCAGAGAAACTCAGGAGGATTTTTAACAAACACAACATCCCTGTGTTTTTTAAACCCAAGAACACACTAAGACAGATGCTGGTCCACCCCAAAGACCGCACACCCAAACACAAGAAAAGCAATCTAGTGCGGTCCAATGCAGTGAGGAATGCACAGACCTGTATATTGGGGAGACTAAACAACCACTACACAAACGCATGGCTCAACACAGAAGGGCCAACTCCTCAGGTCAAGACTCTGCAGTCTACTTACATCTGAAGGACAGAGGACACTCGTTTGAGGACCACCAGGTGCACATTTTAGACAGAGAAGATGGATGGTTTGAAAGAGGTGTCAAGGAAGCATCTACACCAGGGTGGAGAAGCCGTCATTGAACAGGGGAGGGGGTCTACGCCACCACTTATCCCCCACTTACAATGCTGTCCTTTCATCACTTCCCAGGAAACTCAACAAACGTAACCTATTGGCCTCAGGTGAAGATACCAACGATGGTCCTTCAGTCTTGGCCACAGGTAGTCTTAACGACTGTAACGACTGTCGTCACAGCAACAAGGAACACTAACGAACCAGCGGTATCGATGACCCGGGCCAACGACCCCACTGAGGTTAAATAGCTGAGTTTCCCTGCCAGTCAGTCAGAACTGAAGAAGTCCTTTGGA